>NW_024470726.1:3574075-3659075 GCF_017639515.1 Carcharodon carcharias
ACCTCCTCCAGTCCCTACACCCCTCCCTATCCCTGTAACCTCCTCTAAACCCTACAACCCTCCGAGATCTCTGCGCTCCTCCAATTCCAGCCTCTCACGCATCCCCCCACATTTCCATCGCTCCACCATTAGCCTGGGTTGCCTGGAGGGGCCCTGAGCTCTGGAATTCCCTCCCTAAACCTCTCCACCTCTCCCCCCAACCCCAAACCGTCCTTTAAGGACACTCGCCACAACCCTCAACACCCACCTCTTTGACCGAGTGTAAGGTCACCCCCACATTCACCGTCAACCAAACCTCGGGCAGATTCACTTCGGGTGGATGTCGTCTGTCTGTATTCTCACTGTGCAATCTCCCTCCAAATCCAAGACATCAGCAGCAACCTAAACACACAGAAGGATGAGAGTGTGTCCGGATCCTTGATCAGAAAGATATGTTGAACTGTTAAATCTCCACTTTGCATACTCTGATGCAACTGCTTTTGCCAAGTGTGTCAGAGCACAGAGCTGACATCTCATCGGGAGAGGCGGGAAGACAGCCAGGTACTCCCTGTCTTTGGGGGAGGGCGGGGGGCAGTTAGAGAGTTGGTGGGGGGGGGAAATCAGCCAGGGTTCCCCATTGGTTGAGGGTTGGGGATGGTGTTCCAGAGGGCCACGGATTCCCCGTAGTGGGGAGGGGGCAGTTAGAGGGTGGGGGTGGTGGGGAGAGAAATCAGCCAGGGTTCCCCATTGTTGGGGTTGGTTAGAGTGGGAGGGGGTGAAATGGGCTTGGGTTTCCTCCAGAGTGGTGAGGGAAAGGAGTCGATCAGCCAGGGGTGGGGTGGGAGGGGAGGGGAGGGAGGGTAGGGTAGGATAGGGTGGGGTAGGATAGGGTGGGAGGGAGGGTAGGGTAGGGTGGGGTGGGGTGGGATGGAGGGTAGGGTGGGGTGGGGTGGGGAGAGGGTAGGGTGGGGGGTGGGGTAGGGTGGGGGGTGGGGGTGCGGGTAGGGTAGGGTGGGGTGGGAGGGAGGGTAGGGTGAAGTGGGGTGGGAGGGAGGGTGGGGTGGGATGGGGTAGCGTGGGGTGGAGTAGGATAGGGTGGGGTGGATTAGTGTAGGGTGGGGGGTGGGGTAAGTGGAGTAGGGTGGGGTGGGGTAAGTAGGGTGGGGTGGGGTGGGGTAAGTAGGGTGGGGTGGGGTGGGATAGGGTAGGGTGGGGTAGGGTAGGGTAGTGTAGGGTGGGGTGGGGTGGGGTGGGTGGGGTGGGGTAGGTGGGGTGGGGTGGGGTAGGTGGGGTGGGGTGGGTGGGGTGGGGTGGGGTGGGGTAGGTGGGGTAGGGTAGGTGGGGTAGGGTGGGGTTAGGTAGAGTAGGTGGGGTGGGTTAGTGTAGGGTGTGGTAGTGTAGGGTGGGGTGGGGTAGGTGGGGTGGGGTAGGGTAGGTGGGGTAGGGTGGGGTTAGGTAGAGTAGGTGGGGTGGGTTAGTGTAGGGTGTGGTAGTGTAGGGTGGGGTGGGGTAGGTGGGGTGGGGTAGGGTGTGGTGGGATAGGGTAGGTGGAGTTGGGTAGGGTGGGGTAGTGTAGGGTGGGGTGGGGTTGGGTAGGGTGGGGTAGTGTAGGGTGGGGTGGGGTAGAGTGGGGTAGGGTGGGGTAGTGTAGGGTGGGGTAGTGTAGGGTGGGGTAGTGTAGGGTGGGGTGGGGTTGGGTAGGGTGGGGTAGTGTAGGGTGGGGTAGTGTAGGGTGGGGTAGTGTAGGGTGGGGTAGTGTAGGGTGGGGTGGGGTTGGGTAGGGTGGGGTAGTGTAGGGTGGGGTGGGGTAGAGTGGGGTAGGGTGGGGTAGTGTAGGGTGGGGTGGGGTAGGGTGGGGTAGGGTGGGGTGGGGTGGGGTAGTGTAGGGTGGGGTGGGGTAGGGTAGGGTGGGGTAGTGTAGGGTGGGGTGGGGTAGGGTGGGGTGGGGTGGGGTGGGGTGGGGTGGGGTAGGGTAGGTGGGGTGGGGGCAGAGGCATGACCGCATAGTAGGGGGCAAGTCACCTCCCCCCACAATAATCAACAAAACCCCCAGCCCCAATGACACAGCGCAGGAGAAGGCCACTCAGCCCATCCCTGCCCATGCTAGCTCTCCAATCCACTTAATGTACACAAAGCTCTATGATACGCTCTCCCCTCCAAACCTGGCCGCGGAGTGGGGGGGAACCTCAGGTAAACACCGACAGGGACAAGGGTGAAATACTGACTGAGAGGAGGTTAGAAATTGGCCTGGCACGGGGCTACTAGTGAGGCAAACGCAGGCGGAGAGCATTCAAGTCTTACATCAGGTCACAGTTCATCCGGTTATACATTGCAATCCTTCCCTCGAGTGTGGGAGCACGTGCACACACACGCACGCGCACACACACACACACACACGACTGCCGGGTGCGGGGAGGGAAGTGTAACTGGCTCCTGCAGGGCCCCAAACCCAATCACCGCCCTTCCACCCCACCCCACCTCCAAACACAGACGACAGGACAAGGGATGATCAATCGCTGACCTCACAAACATCACTCCCCCTGCTCTCCCCCCAACCCCCACCAACAACACCCCCTTCCCACCACCAGCACTACCCACCCCCATCTACCCTCTCCTGAAGTAAAATACCTCTCGGCTGCCACTTGGACGAGCAGCATTGGGAGTTCTCCCCAACGTCCTGGTGTTCCAACAACAATGGCCACACTTCAGAAAGCCAGGTTAATCGGTAGCCCACCCCACCCCCGGTGCTCTGAGGGAGTGAGAGTAAACGGGTGGGTTGCGAGAGCGAGTGAGAGTAAACGGGTGGGTTGCGAGAGCGAGTGAGAGTAAACGAGTGGGTTGCGAGAGCGAGTGAGAGTAAACGAGTGGGTTGCGAGAGCGAGTGAGAGTAAACGAGTGGGTTGCGAGAGCGAGTGAGAGTAAACGAGTGGGTTGCGAGAGCGAGTGAGAGTAAACGAGTGGGTTGCGAGAGCGAGTGAGAGTAAACGAGTGGGTTGCGAGAGCGAGTGAGAGTAAACGAGTGGGTTGCGAGAGCGAGTGAGAGTAAACGAGTGGGTTGCGAGAGCGAGTGAGAGTAAACGAGTGGGTTGCGAGAGCGAGTGAGAGTAAACGAGTGGGTTGCGAGAGCGAGTGAGAGTAAACGAGTGGGTTGCGAGAGCGAGTGAGAGTAAACGAGTGGGTTGCGAGAGCGAGTGAGAGTAAACGAGTGGGTTGCGAGAGCGAGTGAGAGTAAACGAGTGGGTTGCGAGAGCGAGTGAGTAAACGAGTGGGTTGCGAGAGCGAGTGAGTAAACGAGTGGGTTGCGAGAGCGAGTGAGTAAACGAGTGGGTTGCGAGAGCGAGTGAGTAAACGAGTGGGTTGCGAGAGCGAGTGAGAGTAAACGTGTGGGTTGCGAGAGCGAGTGAGAGTAAACGAGTGGGTTGCGAGAGCGAGTGAGAGTAAACGAGTGGGTTGCGAGAGCGAGTGAGAGTAAACGAGTGGTTTGCGAGAGCGAGTGAGAGTAAACGAGTGGGTTGCGAGAGCGAGTGAGAGTAAACGAGTGGGTTGCGAGAGCGAGTGAGAGTAAACGAGTGGGTTGCGAGAGCGAGTGAGAGTAAACGAGTGGGTTGCGAGAGCGAGTGAGATAAACGAGTGGGTTGCGAGAGCGAGTGAGTAAACGAGTGGGTTGCGAGAGCGAGTGAGTAAACGAGTGGGTTGCGAGAGCGAGTGAGAGTAAACGAGTGGGTTGCGAGAGCGAGTGAGAGTAAACGAGTGGGTTGCGAGAGCGAGTGAGAGTAAACGAGTGGGTTGCGAGAGCGAGTGAGAGTAAACGAGTGGGTTGCGAGAGCGAGTGAGAGTAAACGAGTGGGTTGCGAGAGCGAGTGAGAGTAAACGAGTGGGTTGCGAGAGCGAGTGAGAGTAAACGAGTGGGTTGCGAGAGCGAGTGAGAGTAAACGAGTGGGTTGCGAGAGCGAGTGAGAGTAAACGAGTGGGTTGCGAGAGCGAGTGAGAGTAAACGAGTGGGTTGCGAGAGCGAGTGAGAGTAAACGAGTGGGTTGCGAGAGCGAGTGAGAGTAAACGAGTGGGTTGCGAGAGCGAGTGAGAGTAAACGAGTGGGTTGCGAGAGCGAGTGAGAGTAAACGAGTGGGTTGCGAGAGCGAGTGAGAGTAAACGAGTGGGTTGCGAGAGCGAGTGAGAGTAAACGAGTGGGTTGCGAGAGCGAGTGAGAGTAAACGAGTGGGTTGCGAGAGCGAGTGAGAGTAAACGAGTGGGTTGCGAGAGCGAGTGAGAGTAAACGAGTGGGTTGCGAGAGCGAGTGAGAGTAAACGAGTGGGTTGCGAGAGCGAGTGAGAGTAAACGAGTGGGTTGCGAGAGCGAGTGAGAGTAAACGAGTGCGGTGCGAGAGCGAGTGAGAGTAAACGAGTGCGTTGCGAGAGCGAGTGAGAGTAAACGAGTGCGTTGCGAGAGCGAGTGGGAGTAAACGAGTGCGTTGCGAGAGCGAGAGAGTAAACGAGTGCGTTGCGAGAGCGAGTGAGAGTAAACGAGTGCGTTGCGAGAGCGAGTGAGAGTAAACGAGTGCGTTGCAAGAGCGAGTGAGAGTAAACGAGTGCGTTGCGAGAGCGAGTGAGAGTAAACGAGTGCGTTGCGAGAGCGAGTGAGAGTAAACGAGTGCGTTGCGAGAGCGAGTGAGAGTAAACGAGTGCGTTGCGAGACTGAGTGACAGTAAACGAGCGCGTTGCGAGACTGAGTGAGAGTAAACGAGTGCGTTGCGAGAGTGAGTGGGAGTAAACGAGTGCGTTGCGAGAGTGAGTGGGAGTAAACGAGTGCGTTGCGAGAGTGAGTGGGAGTAAACGAGTGCGTTGCGACAGTGAGTGAGAGTAAACGAGTGCGTTGCGAGACTGAGTGAGAGTAAACGAGTGCGTTGTGAGAGTGAGTGAGAGTAAACGAGTGTGTTGTGACAGTGTTGCAGTGTGAGTGAGAGCAAACACGAATGAGAGAGACGGGAGTGAGTGAAATAATGTGTTGTGACAGTGAGCAAGTGTAAGCATGCGTGTTGTGACAGTGTGAGAGTGAGCGAGAGTAAATGTGAATAGGAGAGAGAGTGTGTGACAGTACGTTGTGTGTGAATGAGAGTGTGAGCAAGGAAGTGAGTGACAGTGTGTTGTGTGAGCGAGAGAGGGAGTGTGCGACAGTGTGTTGTGTGAGCGAGAGAGGGAGTGCGCGACAGTGTGTTCTGTGAGAGAGAGAGGGAGTGTGGGGCAGTGTATTGTGTGAGTGAGAGAGAGAGGGAGTGTGTGACAGTGTTGTATGACTGAGAGAGGGAGTGTGTGACAGTGTTGTGAGAGTGAGAGAGGGTATTTGTGACAGTGTGTTATGTGAGTGAGAGAGGGAGTGTCTGGCAGTGTGTTGTGAGTGAGAGATTGCGTGTCTGACAGTCTATTGTGTGAGTGAAAGAGAGAGGGAGTGTGTGACAGTGTGTTGTGTGAGTGAGAGAGGGAGTGTGTGACAGTGTGTTGTGTGAGTGAGAGAGGTGGTGTCTGACAGTGTGTTGTGTGAGTGAAAGAGAGAGGGAGTGTGCGACAGTGTGTTGTGTGAGTGAGAGAGGGAGTGTGCGACAGTGTGTTGTGTGAGAGAGAGTGTGCGACAGTGTGTTGTGTGAGAGAGAGAGGGAGTGTGAGACAGTGTGTTGTGTGAGAGAGAGAGAGGGAGTGTGCGACAGTGTGTTGTGTGAGTGAGAGAGGGAGTGTGCGAGTGTGTTGTGTCAGTGAGAGAGGGAGTGTGTGAGTGTGTTGTGTCAGTGAGAGAGGGAGTGTGTGACAGTGTGTTGTGTGAGTGAGAGAGGGAGTGTGTGACAGTGTGTTGTGTGAGTGAGAGAGAGAGGGAGTGTGTGACAGTTGTGTGAGTGAGAGAGGGAGTGTGTGACAGTGTGTTGTGTGAATAAGAGAGAGAGGGAGTGTGGGACAGTGCGTTGTGTGAGTGAGAGAGGGAGTGTGTAACAGTGTGTTGTGTGAGTGAGAGAGGGAGTGTGTGTGTTGTGTGAGTGACAGAGGGAGTGTGTGAGTGTGCTGTGTGAGTGAGAGAGGGTGTGTGTGAGTGTGTTGTGTAAGTGAGATAGGGAGTGTGTGAGTGTGTTGTGTGAGTGAGAGAGGGAGTGTGCGACAGTGTGTTGTGTGAGTGAGAGAGGGAGTGTGTGACAGTGTGTTGTGTGAGTGAGAGAGGGAGTGTGCGACAGTGTGTTGTGTGAGTGAGAGAGGGAGTGTGTGACAGTGTGTTGTGTGAGTGAGAGAGGGAGTGTGCGACAGTGTGTTGTGTGAGTGAGAGAGGGAGTGTGCGAGTGTGTTGTGTCAGTGAGAGAGGGAGTGTGTGACAGTGTGTTGTGTGAGTGAGAGAGGGAGTGTGTGACAGTGTGTTGTGTGAGTGAGAGAGGGAGTGTGTGACAGTGTGTTGTGTGAGTGAGAGAGAGAGGGAGTGTGGGGCAGTGTGTTGTGTGAGTGAGAGAGAGAGGGAGTGTGTGACAGTTCTGTGAGTGAGAGAGGGAGTGTGTGACAGTGTGTTGTGTGAATAAGAGAGAGCGGGAGTGTGGGACAGTGTGTTGTGTGAGTGAGAGAGGGAGTGTGCGACAGTGTGTTGTGTGAGTGACAGAAGGAGTGTGCGACAGTGTGTGGTGTGAGTGAGAGAGGGAGTGTGCGACAGTGTGTTGTGTGAGTGAGAGAGGGAGTGTGTGACAGTGTGTTGTGAGTGAGAGAGGGAGTGTGCGACAGTGCGTTGTGTGAGTGAGAGAGGGAGTGTGCGACAGTGTGTTGTGTGAGTGAGAGAGGGAGTGTGCGACAGTGTGTTGTGTGAGTGAGAGTGGGAGTGTGCGACAGTGTGTTGTGTGAGTGAGAGTGGGAGTGTGCGACAGTGTGTTGTGTGAGTGAGACAGGGAGTGTGCGACAGTGTGTTGTGTGAGTGAGAGAGGGAGTGTGCGACAGTGTGTTGTGTGAGTGAGAGAGGGAGTGTGCGAGTGTGTTGTGTGAGTGAGAGAGGGAGTGTGTGACAGTGTGTTGTGTGAGTGAGAGAGGGAGTATGACAGTGTGTTCTGTGAGTGAGAGAGAGAGGGAGTGTGTGACGGTGTGTTTTGTGAGTGGGAGAGGGAGTGTGTGAGTGTGTTGCGTGAGTGAGAGAGGGAGTGTGCGTGTGTGTTGTGTGAGTGAGAGAGGGAGGGTGTGACAGTGTTTGTGTGAGTGAGAGAGGGAGTGAGAGACAGTGTGTTGTGTGAGTGAGAGAGGGAGTGAGAGACAGTGTGTCGTGTGAGTGAGAGAGGGAGTGTGTGACAGTGTGTTGTGTGAGTGAGAGAGGGAGTGTGTGACAGTGTGTTGTGTGAGTGAGAGAGAGAGGGAGTGTGTGACAGTTGTGTGAGTGAGAGAGGGAGTGTGTGACAGTGTGTTGTGTGAATAAGAGAGAGAGGGAGTGTGGGACAGTGCGTTGTGTGAGTGAGAGAGGGAGTGTGTGACAGTGTGTTGTGTGAGTGAGAGAGGGAGTGTGTAACAGTGTGTTGTGTGAGTGAAAGAGGGAGTGTGTGAGTGTGTTGTGTGAGTGAGAGAGGGAGTGTGTGAGTGTGTTGTGTAAGTGAGAGAGGGAGTGTGCGACAGTGTGTTGTGTGAGTGAGAGAGGGAGTGTGCGACAGTGTGTTGTGTGAGTGAGAGAGGGAGTGTGCGACAGTGTGTTGTGTGAGTGAGAGAGGGAGTGTGCGAGTGTGTTGTGTCAGTGAGAGAGAGGGAGTGTGTGACAGTTCTGTGAGTGAGAGAGGGAGTGTGTGACAGTGTGTTGTGTGAGTGAAGAGGGAGTGTGTGACAGTGTTTTGTGTGAGTGAAAGAGGGAGTGTGTAACAGTGTGTTGTGTGAGTGAGAGAGGGAGTGTGTGTGTTGTGTGAGTGTGTTGTGTGAATGAGAGAGGGAGTGTGCGACAGTGTGTTGTGTGAGTGAGAGAGAGAGGGAGTGTGTGACAGTTCTGTGAGTGAGAGAGGGAGTGTGTGACAGTGTGTTGTGTGAATAAGAGAGAGAGGGAGTGTGGGACAGTGTGTTGTGTGAGTGAAGAGGGAGTGTGTGACAGTGTTTTGTGTGAGTGAGAGAGGGAGTGTGTAACAGTGTGTTGTGTGAGTGAGAGAGGGAGTGTGTGTGTTGTGTGAGTGTGTTGTGTGAATGAGAGAGGGAGTGTGCGACAGTGTGTTGTGTGAGTGAGAGAGGGAGTGTGCGACAGTGTGTTGTGTGAGTGAGAGTGGGAGTGTGCGACAGTGTGTTGTGTGAGTGAGAGTGGGAGTGTGCGACAGTGTGTTGTGTGAGTGAGAGAGGGAGTGTGCGACAGTGTGTTGTGTGAGTGAGAGAGGGAGTGTGCGAGTGTGTTGTGTGAGTGAGAGAGGGAGTGTGTGACAGTGTGTTGTGTGAGTGAGAGAGGGAGTATGACAGTGTGTTCTGTGAGTGAGAGAGAGAGGGAGTGTGTGACGGTGTGTTTTGTGAGTGGGAGAGGGAGTGTGTGAGTGTGTTGTGTGAGTGAGAGAGGGAGTGTGCGTGTGTGTTGTGTGAGTGAGAGAGGGAGGGTGTGACAGTGTGTTGTGTGAGTGAGAGAGGGAATGTGTGACAGTGTGTTGTGTGAGTGAGAGAGGGAGTTTCTGACAGTGTGTTGTGTGAGTGAGAGAGGGAGTTTCTGACAGTGTGTTGTGTGAGTGAGAGAGGGAGTTTCTGACAGTGTGTTGTGAGAGTGAAAGAGAGAGGGAGTGTGCGACAGTGTGTTGTGTGAGTGAGAGAGGGAGTGTGGGACAGTGTGTTGTGTGAGTGAGAGAGGGAGTGTGCGACAGTGTGTTGTGTGAGTGAGAGAGGGAGTGTCTGACAGTGTGTTGTGTGAGTGAGAGAGGGAGTTTCTGACAGTGTGTTGTGTGAGTGAAAGAGAGAGGGAGTGTGTCACAGTGTGTTGTGTGAATGAGAGAGAGAGGGAGTGTGCGACAGTGTGTTCTGTGAGTGAGAGAGAGGAGTGTGTGACGGTGTGTTTTGTGAGTGAGAGAGGGAGTGTGTGAGTGTGTTGTGTGAGTGAGAGAGGGAGTGTGCGTGTGTGTTGTGTGAGTGAGAGAGGGAGGGTGTGACAGTGTGTTGTGTGAGTGAGAGAGGGAATGTGACAGTGTGTTGTGTGAGTGAGAGAGGGAGTGAGTGACAGTGTGTCGTGTGAGTGAGAGAGGGAGTGTGTGACAGTGTGTTGTGTGAGTGAGAGAGGGAGTGTGTGACAGTGTGTTGTGTGAGTGAGAGAGGGAGTGTGTGACAGTGTGTTGTGTGAGTGAGAGAGGGACTGTGTGACAGTGTGTTGTGTGAGTGAGAGAGAGAGTGTGAGACAGTGTGTTGTGTGAGTGAGAGAGGGAGTGTCTGACAGTGTGTAGTGTGAGTGAGAGAGGGAGGGAGTGACTGTGTGTTGAGTGAGTGAGTGAGGGAGTGTGTGACAGTGTGTTGTGTGAGTGAGGAGGGAGTGTCTGACAGTGTGTTGTGTGAGTGAAAGAGAGCGGGAGTGTCTGACAGTGTGTTGTGTGATTGAGAGAGAGAGGGAGTGTGCGACAGTGTGTTATGTGCGTGAGAGAGGGAGTGCCTGACAGTGTGTTGTGTGAGTGAGAGAGGGAGTGTGTGACAGTGAGTTGTGTGAGTGAGAGAGGGAGTGTCTGACAGTGTGTTGTGTGTGTGAAAGAGAGAGGGAGTGTGTGACAGTGTGTTGTGTGAATGAGAGAGAGAGGGAGTGTGCGACAGAGTGTTATGTGAGTGAGAGAGGGAGTGTGTGACAGTGTGTTGTGTGAGTGAGAGAGGGAGTGTGCGACAGTGTGTTGTGTGAGTGAGAGAGGGAGTGAGTGACAGTGTTTTGTGTGAATGAGAGAGGGAGTGTGTAACAGTGTGTTGTGTCAGTGAGAGAGGGACAGTCTGACATTGTGTTTTGTGAGTGAAAGAGATAGGGAGTGTGTGACAGTGTGTTGTGTGAGTGAGAGAGAGAGGGAGTGTGTGACAGTGTGTTGTGTGAGTGAGAGAGGGAGTGTGTGACAGTGTGTTGTGTGAGTGAGAGAGGGAGTGTGTGACAGTGTGTTGTGTGAGTGAGAGAGGGAGTGTGTGACAGTGTGTTGTGTGAGTGAGAGAGGGAGTTTCTGAAAGTGTGTTGTGTGAGTGAGAGAGGGAGTTTCTGACAGTGTGTTGTGAGAGTGAAAGAGAGAGGGAGTGTGCGACAGTGTGTTGTTTGAGTGAGAGAGAGGGTGTGCGACAGTGTGTTATGTGAGTGAGAGAGGGAGTGTGCGACAGTGTGTTATGTGAGTGAGAGAGAGAGTGTGCGACAGTGTGTTGTGTGAATGAGAGAGAGAGGGAGTGTGCGAAAGTGTGTTATGTGAGTGAGAGAGGGAGTGTGCGACAGTGTGTTATGTGAGAGAGAGAGGGAGTGAGCGACAGTGTGTTATGTGAGTGAGAGAGAGAGTATGCGACAGTGTGTTATATGAGTGAGAGAGGGAGTGTGCGACAGTGTGTTATATGAGGGAGAGAGAGAGTGTGCGACAGTGTGTTGTGTGAGTGAGAGAGGGAGTGTGCGACCGTGTGTTGTGTGAGTGAGAGAGGGAGTGTGTGACAGTGTGTTGTGTGAGTGAGAGAGGGAGTGTGTGACACTGTTGTGTGAGTGAGAGAGGGAGTGTTGACAGTGTGTTGTGTGAGTGAGAGAGGGAGTGTGTGACAGTGTGTTGTGTGAGTGAGAGAGGGAGTATCTGACAGTGTGTTGTGTGAGAGAGAGAGGGAGTGTGTGACAGTGTGTTGTGTGAGTGAGAGAGGGAGTGTGTGACAGTGTGTTGTGTGAGTGAGAGAGGGAGTGTGCGACAGTGTGTTGTGTGAGTGAGAGAGGGAGTGTGCGACAGTGTGTTGTGTGAGTGAGAGTGGGAGTGTGCGACAATGTGTTGTGTGAGTGAGAGAGGGAGTGTGCAACAGTGTGTTGTGTGAGTGAGAGAGGGAGTGTGCGAGTGTGTTGTGTGAGTGAGAGAGGGAGTGTGCGAGTGTGTTGTGTGAGTGAGAGAGGGAGTGTGTGACAGTGTGTTGTGTGAGTGAGAGAGAGAGGGAGTGTGTGACGGTGTGTTTTGTGAGTGGGAGAGGGAGTGTGTGAGTGTGTTGTGTGAGTGAGAGAGGGAGTGTGCGTGTGTGTTGTGTGAGTGAGAGAGGGAGGGTGTGACAGTGTGTTGTGTGAGTGAGAGAGGGAATGTGTGACAGTGTGTTGTGTGAGTGAGAGAGGGAGTGTGCGACAGTGTGTTGTGTGAGTGAGAGTGGGAGTGTGTGACAGTGTGTTGTGTGAGTGAGAGAGGGAGTTTCTGACAGTGTGTTGTGTGAGTGAGAGAGGGAGTTTCTGACAGTGTGTTGTGTGAATGAGAGAGGGAGTTTCTGACAGTGTGTTGTGAGAGTGAAAGAGAGAGGGAGTGTGCGACAGTGTGTTGTGTGAGTGAGAGAGGGAGTGTGGGACAGTGTGTTGTGTGAGTGAGAGAGGGAGTGTGCGAGTGTGTTGTGTGAGTGAGAGAGGGAGTGTGTGACAGTGTGTTGTGTGAGTGAGAGAGAGAGGGAGTGTGTGACGGTGTGTTTTGTGAGTGGGAGAGGGAGTGTGTGAGTGTGTTGTGTGAGTGAGAGAGGGAGTGTGCGTGTGTGTTGTGTGAGTGAGAGAGGGAGGGTGTGACAGTGTGTTGTGTGAGTGAGAGAGGGAGTTTCTGACAGTGTGTTGTGTGAGTGAGAGAGGGAGTTTCTGACAGTGTGTTGTGTGAGTGAGAGAGGGAGTTTCTGACAGTGTGTTGTGAGAGTGAAAGAGAGAGGGAGTGTGCGACAGTGTGTTGTGTGAGTGAGAGAGGGAGTGTGGGACAGTGTGTTGTGTGAGTGAGAGAGGGAGTGTGCGACAGTGTGTTGTGTGAGTGAGAGAGGGAGTGTCTGACAGTGTGTTGTGTGAGTGAGAGAGGGAGTTTCTGACAGTGTGTTGTGTGAGTGAAAGAGAGAGGGAGTGTGTGACAGTGTGTTGTGTGAATGAGAGAGAGAGGGAGTGTGCGACAGTGTGTTCTGTGAGTGAGAGAGAGGAGTGTGTGACGGTGTGTTTTGTGAGTGAGAGAGGGAGTGTGTGAGTGTGTTGTGTGAGTGAGAGAGGGAGTGTGCGTGTGTGTTGTGTGAGTGAGAGAGGGAGGGTGTGACAGTGTGTTGTGTGAGTGAGAGAGGGAATGTGACAGTGTGTTGTGTGAGTGAGAGAGGGAGTGAGTGACAGTGTGTCGTGTGAGTGAGAGAGGGAGTGTGTGACAGTGTGTTGTGTGAGTGAGAGAGGGAGTGTGTGACAGTGTGTTGTGTGAGTGAGAGAGGGACTGTGTGACAGTGTGTTGTGTGAGTGAGAGAGAGAGTGTGAGACAGTGTGTTGTGTGAGTGAGAGAGGGAGTGTCTGACAGTGTGTAGTGTGAGTGAGAGAGGGAGGGAGTGACTGTGTGTTGAGTGAGTGAGAGAGGGAGTGTGTGACAGTGTGTTGTGTGAGTGAGGAGGGAGTGTCTGACAGTGTGTTGTGTGAGTGAAAGAGAGCGGGAGTGTCTGACAGTGTGTTGTGTGATTGAGAGAGAGAGGGAGTGTGCGACAGTGTGTTATGTGCGTGAGAGAGGGAGTGCCTGACAGTGTGTTGTGTGAGTGAGAGAGGGAGTGTGTGACAGTGAGTTGTGTGAGTGAGAGAGGGAGTGTCTGACAGTGTGTTGTGTGTGTGAAAGAGAGAGGGAGTGTGTGACAGTGTGTTGTGTGAATGAGAGAGAGAGGGAGTGTGCGACAGAGTGTTATGTGAGTGAGAGAGGGAGTGTGTGACAGTGTGTTGTGTGAGTGAGAGAGGGAGTGTGCGACAGTGTGTTGTGTGAGTGAGAGAGGGAATGAGTGACAGTGTTTTGTGTGAATGAGAGAGGGAGTGTGTAACAGTGTGTTGTGTCAGTGAGAGAGGGACAGTCTGACATTGTGTTTTGTGAGTGAAAGAGATAGGGAGTGTGTGACAGTGTGTTGTGTGAGTGAGAGAGAGAGGGAGTGTGTGACAGTGTGTTGTGTGAGTGAGAGAGGGAGTGTGTGACAGTGTGTTGTGTGAGTGAGAGAGGGAGTGTGTGACAGTGTGTTGTGTGAGTGAGAGAGGGAGTTTCTGAAAGTGTGTTGTGTGAGTGAGAGAGGGAGTTTCTGACAGTGTGTTGTGAGAGTGAAAGAGAGAGGGAGTGTGCGACAGTGTGTTGTTTGAGTGAGAGAGAGGGTGTGCGACAGTGTGTTATGTGAGTGAGAGAGGGAGTGTGCGACAGTGTGTTATGTGAGTGAGAGAGAGAGTGTGCGACAGTGTGTTGTGTGAATGAGAGAGAGAGGGAGTGTGCGAAAGTGTGTTATGTGAGTGAGAGAGGGAGTGTGCGACAGTGTGTTATGTGAGAGAGAGAGGGAGTGTGCGACAGTGTGTTATGTGAGTGAGAGAGAGAGTGTGCGACAGTGTGTTATATGAGTGAGAGAGGGAGTGTGCGACAGTGTGTTATATGAGTGAGAGAGGGAGTGTGCGACAGTGTGTTGTGTGAGTGAGAGAGGGAGTGTGCGACAGTGTGTTGTGTGAGTGAGAGAGGGAGTGTGCGACCGTGTGTTGTGTGAGTGAGAGAGGGAGTGTGTGACAGTGTGTTGTGTGAGTGAGAGAGGGAGTGTGTGACACTGTTGTGTGAGTGAGAGAGGGAGTGTTGACAGTGTGTTGTGTGAGTGAGAGAGGGAGTGTGTGACAGTGTGTTGTGTGAGTGAGAGAGGGAGTATCTGACAGTGTGTTGTGTGAGAGAGAGAGGGAGTGTGTGACAGTGTGTTGTGTGAGTGAGAGAGGGAGTGTGTGACAGTGTGTTGTGTGAGTGAGAGAGGGAGTGTGCGACAGTGTGTTGTGTGAGTGAGAGAGGGAGTGTGCGACAGTGTGTTGTGTGAGTGAGAGTGGGAGTGTGCGACAATGTGTTGTGTGAGTGAGAGAGGGAGTGTGCAACAGTGTGTTGTGTGAGTGAGAGAGGGAGTGTGCGAGTGTGTTGTGTGAGTGAGAGAGGGAGTGTGCGAGTGTGTTGTGTGAGTGAGAGAGGGAGTGTGTGACAGTGTGTTGTGTGAGTGAGAGAGAGAGGGAGTGTGTGACGGTGTGTTTTGTGAGTGGGAGAGGGAGTGTGTGAGTGTGTTGTGTGAGTGAGAGAGGGAGTGTGCGTGTGTGTTGTGTGAGTGAGAGAGGGAGGGTGTGACAGTGTGTTGTGTGAGTGAGAGAGGGAATGTGTGACAGTGTGTTGTGTGAGTGAGAGAGGGAGTGTGCGACAGTGTGTTGTGTGAGTGAGAGTGGGAGTGTGTGACAGTGTGTTGTGTGAGTGAGAGAGGGAGTTTCTGACAGTGTGTTGTGTGAGTGAGAGAGGGAGTTTCTGACAGTGTGTTGTGTGAATGAGAGAGGGAGTTTCTGACAGTGTGTTGTGAGAGTGAAAGAGAGAGGGAGTGTGCGACAGTGTGTTGTGTGAGTGAGAGAGGGAGTGTGGGACAGTGTGTTGTGTGAGTGAGAGAGGGAGTGTCTGACAGTGTGTTGTGTGAGTGAGAGAGGGAGTGTCTGACAGTGTGTTGTGTGAGTGAAAGAGAGAGGGAGTGTGTGACAGTGTGTTGTGTGAATGAGAGAGAGAGGGAGTGTGCGACAGTGTGTTCTGTGAGTGAGAGAGAGGAGTGTGTGACGGTGTGTTTTGTGAGTGAGAGAGGGAGTGTGTGAGTGTGTTGTGTGAGTGAGAGAGGGAGTGTGCGTGTGTGTTGTGTGAGTGAGAGAGGGAGGGTGTGACAGTGTGTTGTGTGAGTGAGAGAGGGAATGTGTGACAGTGTGTTGTGTGAGTGAGAGAGGGAGTGAGTGACAGTGTGTCGTGTGAGTGAGAGAGGGAGTGTGTGACAGTGTGTTGTGTGAGTGAGAGAGGGACTGTGTGACAGTGTGTTGTGTGAGTGAGAGAGGGAGTGTGAGACAGTGTGTTGTGTGAGTGAGAGAGGGAGTGTGTGACAGTGTGTTGTGTGACTGAGAGAGGGAGTGAGTGACTGTGTGTTGTGTGAGTGAGAGAGGGAGTGAGTGACTGTGTGTTGTGTGAGTGAAAGAGAGCGGGAGTGTCTGACAGTGTGTTGTGTGAGTGAGAGAGAGAGGGAGTGAACGACAGTGTGTTATTTGCGTGAGAGAGGGAGTGTCTGACAGTGTGTAGTGTGAGTGAGAGAGGGAGTGTGTGACAGTGTGTTGTGTGAGTGAGAGAGGGAGTGTCTGACAGTGTGTTGTGTGAGTGAGAGAGGGAGTGTGCGACAGTGTGTTGTGTGAGTGAGAGAGGGAGTGTGTGACAGTCTGTTGTGTGAGTGAGAGAGGGAGTTTCTGACTGTGTTGTGTGAGTGAGAGAGGGAGTGTCTGACAGTGTGTTGTGTGAGTGAAAGAGAGAGGGAGTGTGTGACAGTGTGTTGTGTGAATGAGAGAGAGATGGAGTGTGCGACAGTGTGTTCTGTGAGTGAGAGAGAGAGGGAGTGTGTGACGGTGTGTTTTGTGAGTGAGAGAGGGAGTGTGTGAGTGTGTTGTGTGAGTGAAAGAGGGAGTGTGCGTGTGTGTTGTGTGAGTGAGAGAGGGAGTGAGTGACAGTGTGTAGTGTGAGTGAGAGAGGGAGGGAGTGACTGTGTGTTGAGTGAGTGAGAGAGGGAGTGTGTGACAGTGTGTTGTGTGAGTGAGAGAGGGAGTGTGTGACAGTGTGTTGTGTGAGTGAGAGAGGGAGTGTGTGACAGTGT
Organism: Carcharodon carcharias; assembly: GCF_017639515.1. Taxonomy (NCBI): domain Eukaryota; kingdom Metazoa; phylum Chordata; class Chondrichthyes; order Lamniformes; family Lamnidae; genus Carcharodon; species Carcharodon carcharias. The sequence goes on from NW_024470726.1 coordinate 3,589,813, forward strand.
GTTGTGTGAGTGAGAGAGGGAGTGTGTGACAGTGTGTTGTGTGAGTGAGAGAGGGAGTGTGAGACAGTGTGTTGTGTGAGTGAGAGAAGGAGTGTGTGACAGTGTGTTGTGTGACAGAGAGGGAGTGTGCGACAGTGTGTTATGTGCGTGAGAGAGGGAGTGCCTGACAGTGTGTTGTGTGAGTGAGAGAGGGAGTGTGTGACAGTGAGTTGTGTGAGTGAGAGAGGGAGTGTCTGACAGTGTGTTGTGTGTGTGAAAGAGAGAGGGCGTGTGTGACAGTGTGTTCTGTGAATGAGAGAGAGAGGGAGTGTGCGACAGTGTGTTAAGTGAGTGAGAGAGGGAGTGTGCGACAGTGTGTTATGTGAGTGAGAGAGGGAGTGAGCGACAGAGTGTTATGTGAGTGAGAGAGGGAGTGTGTGACAGTGTGTTGTGTGAGTGAGAGAGGGAGTGTGTGACAGTGTGTTGTGTGAGTGAGAGAGAGAATGAGTGACAGTGTTTTGTGTGAATGAGAGAGGGAGTGTGTGACAGTGTGTTGTGTCAGTGAGAGAGGGACAGTCTGACATTGTGTTGTGTGAGTGAAAGAGAGAGGGAGTGTCTGACGGTGTGTTTTGTGAGTGAAAGCGAGAGGGAGTGTGTGACAGTGTGTTGTGTGAGTGAAAGAGAGAGGGAGTGTGTGACAGTGTGCTGTGTGAGTGAAAGAGAGAGGGAGTGTGTGACAGTGTGTTGTGTGAGTGAGAGAGGGAGTGTGTGACAGTGTGTTGTGTGAGTGAGAGAGGGAGTTTCTGACAGTGTGTTGTGAGAGTGAAAGAGAGAGGGAGTGTGCGACAGTGTGTTGTTTGAGTGAGAGAGGGAGTGTGCGACAGTGTGTTATGTGAGTGAGAGAGGGAGTGTGCGACAGTGTGTTATGTGAGTGAGAGAGAGAGGGAGTGTGCGAAATTGTGTTATGTGAGTGAGAGAGGGAGTGTGCGACAGTGTGTTATGTGAGAGAGAGAGGGAGTGAGCGACAGTGTGTTATGTGAGTGAGAGAGAGAGTGTGCGACAGTGTGTTGTGTGAGTGAGAGAGGGAATGAGTGACAGTGTTTTGTGTGAATGAGAGAGGGAGTGTGTGACAGTGTGTTGTGTCAGTGAGAGAGGGATAGTCTGACATTGTGTTGTGTGAGTGAAAGAGAGGGAGTGTCTGACGGTGTGTTTTGTGAGTGAAAGAGAGAGGGAGTGTGTGACAGTGTGTTGTGTGAGTGAGAGAGAGAGGGAGTGTGTGACAGTGTGTTGTGTGAGTGAGAGAGTGAGTGTGTGACAGTGTGTTGTGTGAGTGAGAGAGGGAGTTTCTGACAGTGTGTTGTGTGAGTGAGAGAGGGAGTTTCTGACAGTGTGCTGTGAGAGTGAAAGAGAGAGGGAGTGTGCGACAGTGTGTTGTTTGAGTGAGAGAGGGAGTGTGCGACAGTGTGTTGTGTGAGTGAGAGAGAGAGTGTCTGACAGTGTGTTGTGTGAGTGAGAGAGGGAGTGTCTGACAGTGTGTTGTGTGAGTGAAAGAGAGAGGGAGTGTGTGACAGTGTGTTGTGTGAAAGAGTGAGAGAGGGAGTGAGCGACAGAGTGTTATGTGAGTGAGAGAGGGAGTGTGTGACAGTGTGTTGTGTGAGTGAGAGAGGGAGTGTGTGACAGTGTGTTGTGAGTGAGAGAGGGAATGAGTGACAGTGTTTTGTGGGAATAAGAGAGGGAGTGTGTGACAGTGTGTTGTGTCAGTGAGAGAGGGACAGTCTGACATTGTGTTGTGTGAGTGAAAGAGAGAGGGAGTGTCTGACGGTGTGTTTTGTGAGTGAAAGAGAGAGGGAGTGTCTGACAGTGTGTTGTGTGAGTGAGAGAGTGAGTGTGTGACAGTGTGTTGTGTGAGTGAGAGAGGGAGTGTGTGACAGTGTGTTGTGTGAGTGAGAGAGTGAGTGTGTGACAGTGTGTTGTGTGAGTGAGAGAGGGAGTGTGTGACAGTGTGTTGTGTGAGTGAGAGAGGGAGTGTGTGACAGTGTGTTGTGTGAGTGAGAGAGGGAGTGTGCGACAGTATGTTGTGTGAGTCAGAGAGGGAGTGTGTGACAGTGTGTTGTGTGAGTGAGAGAGGGAGTTTCTGACAGTGTGTTGTGTGAGTGAGAGAGGGAGTGTCTGACAGTGTGTTGTGTGAGTGAAAGAGAGAGGGAGTGTGTGACAGTGTGTTGTGTGAATGAGAGAGAGATGGAGTGTGCGACAGTGTGTTCTGTGAGTGAGAGAGAGAGGGAGTGTGTGACGGTGTGTTTTGTGAGTGAGAGAGGGAGTGTGTGAGTGTGTTGTGTGAGTGAAAGAGGGAGTGTGCGTGTGTGTTGTGTGAGTGAGAGAGGGAGGGTGTGACAGTGTGTTGTGTGAGTGAGAGAGGGAATGTGTGACAGTGTGTTGTGTGAGTGAGAGAGGGAGTGAGTGACAGTGTGTAGTGTGAGTGAGAGAGGGAGGGAGTGACTGTGTGTTGAGTGAGTGAGAGAGGGAGTGTGTGACAGTGTGTTGTGTGAGTGAGGAGGGAGTGTCTGACAGTGTGTTGTGTGAGTGAAAGTGAGCGGGAGTGTCTGACAGTGTGTTGTGTGATTGAGAGAGAGAGGGAGTGTGCGACAGGGTGTTATGTGCGTGAGAGAGGGAGTGCCTGACAGTGTGTTGTGTGAGTGAGAGAGGGAGTGTCTGACAGTGTGTTAGTGTGTGTGAAAGAGAGAGGGAGTGTGTGACAGTGTGTTGTGTGAATGAGAGAGAGAGGGAGTGTGCGACAGAGTGTTATGTGAGTGAGAGAGGGAGTGTGTGACAGTGTGTTGTGTGAGTGAGAGAGGGAGTGTGTGACAGTGTTGTGTGAGTGAGAGAGGGAATGAGTGACAGTGTTTTGTGTGAATGAGAGAGGGAGTGTGTGACAGTGTGTTGTGTCAGTGAGAGAGGGACAGTCTGACATTGTGTTTTGTGAGTGAAAGAGAGAGGGAGTGTGTGACAGTGTGTTGTGTGAGTGAGAGAGAGAGGGAGTGTGTGACAGTGTGTTGTGTGAGTGAGAGAGGGAGTGTGTGACAGTGTGTTGTGTGAGTGAGAGAGGGAGTGTGTGACAGTGTGTTGTGTGAGTGAGAGAGGGAGTTTCTGAAAGTGTGTTGTGTGAGTGAGAGAGGGAGTTTCTGACAGTGTGTTGTGAGAGTGAAAGAGAGAGGGAGTGTGCGACAGTGTGTTGTTTGAGTGAGAGAGGGAGTGTGCGACAGTGTGTTATGTGAGTGAGAGAGGGAGTGTGCGACAGTGTGTTATGTGAGTGAGAGAGAGAGTGTGCGACAGTGTGTTGTGTGAATGAGAGAGAGAGGGAGTGTGCGAAAGTGTGTTATGTGAGAGAGAGAGGGAGTGAGCGACAGTGTGTTATGTGAGTGAGAGAGGGAGTGTGCGACAGTGTGTTATATGAGGGAGAGAGGGAGTGTGCGACAGTGTGTTGTGTGAGTGAGAGAGGGAGTGTGCGACAGTGTGTTGTGTGAGTGAGAGAGGGAGTGTGCGACAGTGTGTTGTGTGAGTGAGAGACGGAGTGTGCGACAGTGTGTTGTGTGAGTGAGAGAGGGAGTGTGTGACAGTGTGTTGTGTGAGTGAGAGAGGGAGTGTGTGACACTGTTGTGTGAGTGAGAGAGGGAGTGTTGACAGTGTGTTGTGTGAGTGAGAGAGGGAGTGTGTGACAGTGTGTTGTGTGAGTGAGAGAGGGAGTATCTGACAGTGTGTTGTGTGAGAGAGAGAGGGAGTGTGTGACAGTGTGTTGTGTGAGTGAGAGAGGGAGTGTGTGACAGTGTGTTGTGTGAGTGAGAGAGGGAGTGTGCAACAGTGTGTTGTGTGAGTGAGAGAGGGAGTGTGCGACAGTGTGTTGTGTGAGTGAGAGTGTGCGACAGTGTGTTGTGTGAGTGAGAGAGAGAGTGTGCAACAGTGTGTTGTGTGAGTGAGAGAGGGAGTGTGCGAGTGTGTTGTGTGAGTGAGAGAGGGAGTGTGTGACAGTGTGTTGTGTGAGTGAGAGAGGGAGTATGACAGTGTGTTCTGTGAGTGAGACAGAGAGGGAGTGTGTGACGGTGTGTTTTGTGAGTGGGAGAGGGAGTGTGTGAGTGTGTTGTGTGAGTGAGAGAGGGAGTGTGCGTGTGTGTTGTGTGAGTGAGAGAGGGAGGGTGTGACAGTGTGTTGTGTGAGTGAGAGAGGGAATGTGTGACAGTGTGTTGTGTGAGTGAGAGAGGGAGTGAGTGAGTGTGTCGTGTGAGTGAGAGAGGGAGTGTGTGACAGTGTGTTGTGTGAGTGAGAGAGGGAGTGTGTGACAGTGTGTTGTGTGAGTGAGAGAGGGAGTGTGTGACAGTGTGTTGTGGGAGTTAGAGAGGGACTGTGTGACAGTGTGTTGTGTGAGTGAGAGAGGGAGTGTGAGACAGTGTGTTGTGTGAGTGAGAGAGGGAGTGAGTGACTGTGTGTTGTGTGAGTGAGAGAGGGAGTGTGTGACAGTGTGTTGTGTGAGTGAAAGAGAGCGGGAGTGTCTGACAGTGTGTTGTGTGAGTGAGAGAGAGAGGGAGTGAACGACAGTGTGTTATTTGCGTGAGAGAGGGAGTGTCTGACAGTGTGTAGTGTGAGTGAGAGAGGGAGTGTGTGACAGTGTGTTGTGTGAGTGAGAGAGGGAGTGTCTGACAGTGTGTTGTGTGAGTGAGAGAGGGAGTGTCTGACAGTGTGTTGTGTGAGTGAAAGAGAGCGGGAGTGTCTGACAGTGTGTTGTGTGATTGAGAGAGAGAGGGAGTGTGCGACAGTGTGTTATGTGCGTGAGAGTGGGAGTGCCTGACAGTGTGTTGTGTGAGTGAGAGAGGGAGTGTGTGACAGTGAGTTGTGTGAGTGAGAGAGGGAGTGTCTGACAGTGTGTTGTGTGTGTGAAAGAGAGAGGGAGTGTGCGACAGTGTGTTGTGTGAATGAGAGAGAGAGGGAGTGTGCGACAGTGTGTTAAGTGAGTGAGAGAGGGAGTGTGCGACAGTGTGTTATGTGAGTGAGAGAGGGAGTGAGCGACAGAGTGTTATGTGAGTGAGAGAGGGAGTGTGTGACAGTGTGTTGTGTGTGTTAGAGAGGGAGTGTGTGACAGTGTGTTATGTCAGTGAGAGAGGGACAGTCTGACATTGTGTTGTGTGAGTGAAAGAGAGAGGGAGTGTCTGACGGTGTGTTTTGTGAGTGAAAGAGAGAGGGAGTGTGTGACAGTGTGTTGTGTGAGTGAGAGAGAGAGGGAGTGTGTGACAGTGTGTTGTGTGAGTGAGAGAGAGAGTGTGTGACAGTGTGTTGTGTGAGTGAGAGAGGGAGTGTGTGACAGTGTGTTGTGTGAGTGAGAGAGGGAGTTTCTGAAAGTGTGTTGTGTGAGTGAGAGAGGGAGTGTCTGACAGTGTGTTGTGAGAGTGAAAGAGAGAGGGAGTGTGCGACAGTGTGTTGTTTGAGTGAGAGAGGGAGTGTGCGACAGTGTGTTATGTGAGTGAGAGAGGGAGTGTGCGACCGTGTGTTATGTGAGTGAGAGAGAGAGTGTGCGACAGTGTGTTGTGTGAATGAGAGAGAGAGGGAGTGTGCGAAATTGTGTTATGTGAGTGAGAGAGGGAGTGTGCGACAGTGTGTTGTGTGAGAGAGAGAGGGAGTGAGCGACAGTGTGTTATGTGAGTGAGAGAGAGAGTGTGTGACAGTGTGTTGTGTGAGTGAGAGAGGGAATGAGTGACAGTGTTTTGTGTGAATGAGAGAGGGAGTGTGTGACAGTGTGTTGTGTCAGTGAGAGAGGGACAGTCTGACATTGTGTTGTGTGAGTGAAAGAGAGGGAGTGTCTGACGGTGTGTTTTGTGAGTGAAAGAGAGAGGGAGTGTGTGACAGTGTGTTGTGTGAGTGAGAGAGAGAGGGAGCGTGTGACAGTGTGTTGTGTGAGTGAGAGAGTGAGTGTGTGACAGTGTGTTGTGTGAGTGAGAGAGGGAGTTTCTGACAGTGTGTTGTGTGAGTGAGAGAGGGAGTTTCTGACAGTGTGCTGTGAGAGTGAAAGAGAGAGGGAGTGTGCGACAGTGTGTTGTTTGAGTGACAGAGGGAGTGTGCGACAGTGTGTTGTGTGAGTGAGAGAGAGAGTGTCTGACAGTGTGTTGTGTGAGTGAGAGAGGGAGTGTCTGACAGTGTGTTGTGTGAGTGAAAGAGAGAGGGAGTGTGTGACAGTGTGTTGTGTGAATGAGTGAGAGAGGGAGTGAGCGACAGAGTGTTATGTGAGTGAGAGAGGGAGTGTGTGACAGTGTGTTGTGTGAGTGAGAGAGGGAGTGTGTGACAGAGTGTTGTGTGAGTGAGAGAGGGAATGTGTGACAGTGTGTTGTGTGAGTGAGAGAGGGAGTGAGTGAAAGTGTGTCGTGTGAGTGAGAGAGGGAGTGTGTGACAGTGTGTTGTGTGAGTGAGAGAGGGACTGTGTGACGGTGTGTTGTGTGAGTGAGAGAGGGACTGTGTGACAGTGTGTTGTGTGAGTGAGAGAGGGAGTGTGAGACAGGGTGTTGTGTGAGTGAGAGAGGGAGTGTGTGACAGTGTGTTGTGTGAGTGAGAGAGGGAGTGAGTGACTGTGTGTTGTGTGAGTGAGAGAGGGAGTGTGTGACAGTGTGTTGTGTGAGTGAGAGAGGGAGTGTGTGACAGTGTGTTGTGTGAGTGAGAGAGGGAGTGTGTGACAGTGTGTTGTGTGAGTGAGAGAGGGACTGTGTGACAGTGTGTTGTGTGAGTGAGAGAGGGAGTGTGAGACAGGGTGTTGTGTGAGTGAGAGAGGGAGTGTGTGACAGTGTGTTGTGTGAGTGAGAGAGGGAGTGAGTGACTGTGTGTTGTGTGAGTGAGAGAGGGAGTGTGTGACAGTGTGTTGTGTGAGTGAAAGAGAGCGGGAGTGTCTGACAGTGTGTTGTGTGAGTGAGAGAGAGAGAGGGAGTGAACGACAGTGTGTTATTTGCGTGAGAGAGGGAGTGTCTGACAGTGTGTAGTGTGAGTGAGAGAGGGAGTGTGTGACAGTGTGTTGTGTGAGTGAGAGAGGGAGTGTGTGACAGTGTGTTGTGTGACTGAGAGAGGGAGTGTCTGACAGTGTGTTGTGTGAGTGAGAGAGGGAGTGTCTGACAGTGTGTTGTGTGAGTGAAAGAGAGCGGGAGTGTCTGACAGTGTGTCGTGTGATTGAGAGAGAGAGGGAGTGTGCGACAGTGTGTTATGTGCGTGAGAGAGCGAGTGCCTGACAGTGTGTTGTGTGAGTGAGAGAGGGAGTGTGTGACAGTGAGTTGTGTGAGTGAGAGAGGGAGTGTCTGACAGTGTGTTGTGTGTGTGAAAGAGAGAGGGAGTGTGTGACAGTGTGTTGTGTGAATGAGAGAGAGAGGGAGTGTGCGACAGTGTGTTAAGTGAGTGAGAGAGGGAGTGAGCGACAGAGTGTTATGTGAGTGAGAGAGGGAGTGTGTGACAGTGTGTTGTGTGAGTGAGAGAGGGAGTGTGTGACAGTGTGTTGTGAGTGAGAGAGGGAGTGTGTGACAGTGTGTTGTGTGAGTGAGAGAGGGAATGAGTGACAGTGTTTTGTGTGAATGAGAGAGGGAGTGTGTGACAGTGTGTTGTGTCAGTGAGAGAGGGACTGTCTGACATTGTGTTGTGTGAGTGAAAGAGAGAGGGAGTGTCTGACGGTGTGTTTTGTGAGTGAAAGAGAGAGGGAGTGTGTGACAGTGTGTTGTGTGAATGAGAGAGAGAGGGAGTGTGCGACAGTGTGTTATGTGAGTGAGAGAGGGAGTGTGCGACAGTGTGTTATGTGAGTGAGAGAGGGAGTGTGCGAAAGTGTGTTATGTGAGTGAGAGAGGGAGTGTGCGACAGTGTGTTATGTGAGAGAGAGAGGGAGTGAGCGACAATGTGTTATGTGAGTGAGAGAGAGAGTGTGCGACAGTGTGTTATATGAGTGAGAGAGGGAGTGTGCGACAGTGTGTTGTGTGAGTGAGAGAGGGAGTGTGTGACAGTGTGTTGTGTGAGTGAGAGAGGGAGTGTGCGACAGTGTGTTGTGTGAGTGAGAGAGGGAGTGTGCGACAGTGTGTTGTGTGAGTGAGAGAGGGAGTGTGCGACAGTGTGTCGTGTGAGTGAGAGAGGGAGTGTGTGACAGTGTGTTATGTGAGTGAGAGAGGGAGTGTGTGACATTGTTGTGTGAGTGAGAGAGGGAGTGTTGACAGTGTGACGTGTGAGTGAGAGAGGGAGTGTGTGACAGTGTGTTGTGTGAGTGAGAGAGGGAGTATCTGACAGTGTGTTGTGTGAGAGAGAGAGGGAGTGTGTGACAGTGTGTTGTGTGAGTGAGAGAGGGAGTGTGTGTCATTGTGTTGTGTGAGTGAAAGAGAGAGGGAGTGTGGGGCAGTGTGTTGTGTGAGTGAGAGAGAGAGGGAGTGTGTGACAGTTGTGTGAGTGAGAGAGGGAGTGTGTGACAGTGTGTTGTGTGAGTGAAAGAGAGCGGGAGTGTCTGACAGTGTGTTGTGTGAGTGAGAGAGGGAGTGTCTGACAGTGTGTTGTGTGAGTGAAAGAGAGCGGGAGTGTCTGACAGTGTGTTGTGTGATTGAGAGAGAGAGGGAGTGTGCGACAGTGTGTTATGTGCGTGAGAGAGGGAGTGCCTGACAGTGTGTTGTGTGAGTGAGAGAGGGAGTGTGTGACAGTGAGTTGTGTGAGTGAGAGAGGGAGTGTCTGACAGTGTGTTGTGTGTGTGAAAGAGAGAGGGAGTGTGCGACAGTGTTTTATGTGAGTGAGAGAGGGAATGAGTGACAGTGTTTTGTGTGAATGAGAGAGGGAGTGTGTGACAGTGTGTTGTGTCAGTGAGAGAGGGACAGTCTGACATTGTGTTGTGTGAGTGAAAGAGAGAGGGAGTGTCTGACGGTGTGTTTTGTGAGTGAAAGAGAGAGGGAATGTGTGACAGTGTGTTGTGTGAGTGCGAGAGGGAGTGTGTGACAGTGTGTTGTGTGAGTGAGAGAGGGAGTGTTGACAGTGTGACGTGTGAGTGAGAGAGGGAGTATCTGACAGTGAGTTCTGTGAGTGAAAGAGAGAGGGAGTGTGTGACAGTGTGTTGTGTGAGTGAGAGAGAGAGGGAGTGTGTGACAGTGTGTTGTGTGAGTGAGAGAGGGAGTGTGTGACAGTGTGTTGTGTGAGTGAGAGAGGGAGTGTGTGACAGTGTGTTGTGTGAGTGAGAGAGGGAGTGTATGACAGTGTGTTGTGTGAGTGAGAGAGGGAGTGTGTGACAGTGTGTTGTGTGAGTGAGAGAGGGAGTGTGTGACAGTGTGTTGTGTGAGTGAGAGAGGCAGTGTGTGTGTTGTGTGAGTGAGAGAGGGTGTGTGTGAGTGTGTTGTGTGAGTGAGAGAGGGAGTGTGTGAGTGTGTTGTGTGAGTGAGAGAGGGAGTGTGTGAGTGTGTTGTGTAAGTGAGAGAGGGAGTGAGTGACAGTGTGTTGTGTGAGTGAGAGAGGGAGTGTGCGACAGTGTGTTGTGTGAGTGAGAGAGGGAGTGTGCGACAGTGTATTGTGTGAGAGAGAGAGGGAGTGTGCGAGTATGTTGTGTGAGTGAGAGAGGGAATGTGCGACAGTGTGTTCTGTGAGTGAGAGAGGGAGTGTGTGACAGTGTGTTTGGTGAGTGAGAGAGGGAGTGTGTGACAGTGTGTTGTGTGAGTGAGAGAGGGAGTGTGTGACAGTGTGTTGTGTGAGTGAGAGAGGGAATGAGTGACAGTGTTTTGTGCTATTGAGAGAGGGAGTGTGTGACAGTGTGTTGTGTCAGTGAGAGAGGGACAGTCTGACATTGTGTTGTGTGAGTGAAAGAGAGAGGGAGTGTCTGACGGTGTGTTTTGTGAGTGAAAGAGAGAGGGAGTGTGTGACAGTGTGTTGTGTGAGTGAGAGAGAGAGGGAGTGTGTGACAGTGTGTTGTGTGAGTGAGAGAGTGAGTGTGTGACAGTGTGTTGTGTGAGTGAGAGAGGGAGTGTGCGACAGTGTGTTGTGTAAGTGAGAGAGGGAGTGTGTGACATTGTGTTGTGTGAGTGAGAGAGGGAGTTTCTGACAGTGTGTTGTGTGAGTGAGAGAGGGAGTGTCTGACAGTGTGTTGTGTGAGTGAAAGAGAGAGGGAGTGTGTGACAGTGTGTTGTGTGAATGAGAGAGACATGGAGTGTGCGACAGTGTGTTCTGTGAGTGAGAGAGAGAGGGAGTGTGTGACGGTGTGTTTTGTGAGTGAGAGAGGGAGTGTGTGAGTGTGTTGTGTGAGTGAGAGAGGGAGTGTGCGTGTGTGTTGTGTGAGTGAGAGAGGGAGGGTGTGACAGTGTGTTGTGTGAGTGGGAGAGGGAGTGTGTGACAGTGTGTTGTGTGAGTGAGAGAGGGACTGTGTGACAGTGTGTTGTGTGAGTGAGAGAGGGAGTGTGAGACAGGGTGTTGTGTGAGTGAGAGAGGGAGTGTGTGACAGTGTGTTGTGTGAGTGAGAGAGGGAGTGAGTGACTGTGTGTTGTGTGAGTGAGAGAGGGAGTGTGTGACAGTGTGTTGTGTGAGTGAAAGAGAGCGGGAGTGTCTGACAGTGTGTTGTGTGAGTGAGAGAGAGAGAGGGAGTGAACGACAGTGTGTTATTTGCGTGAGAGAGGGAGTGTCTGACAGTGTGTAGTGTGAGTGAGAGAGGGAGTGTGTGACAGTGTGTTGTGTGAGTGAGAGAGGGAGTGTGTGACAGTGTGTTGTGTGAGTGAGAGAGGGAGTGTCTGACAGTGTGTTGTGTGAGTGAGAGAGGGAGTGTCTGACAGTGTGTCGTGTGAGTGAAAGAGAGCGGGAGTGTCTGACAGTGTGTCGTGTGATTGAGAGAGAGAGGGAGTGTGCGACAGTGTGTTATGTGCGTGAGAGAGCGAGTGCCTGACAGTGTGTTGTGTGAGTGAGAGAGGGAGTGTGTGACAGTGAGTTGTGTGAGTGAGAGAGGGAGTGTCTGACAGTGTGTTGTGTGTGTGAAAGAGAGAGGGAGTGTGTGACAGTGTGTTGTGTGAATGAGAGAGAGAGGGAGTGTGCGACAGTGTGTTAAGTGAGTGAGAGAGGGAGTGAGCGACAGAGTGTTATGTGAGTGAGAGAGGGAGTGTGTGACAGTGTGTTGTGTGAGTGAGAGAGGGAGTGTGTGACAGTGTGTTGTGAGTGAGAGAGGGAGTGTGTGACAGTGTGTTGTGTGAGTGAGAGAGGGAATGAGTGACAGTGTTTTGTGTGAATGAGAGAGGGAGTGTGTGACAGTGTGTTGTGTCAGTGAGAGAGGGACTGTCTGACATTGTGTTTTGTGAGTGAAAGAGAGAGGGAGTGTGTGACAGTGTGTTGTGTGAGTGAGAGAGAGAGGGAGTGTGTGACAGTGTGTTGTGTGAGTGAGAGAGGGAGTGTGTGACAGTGTGTTGTGTGAGTGAGAGAGGGAGTGTGTGACAGTGTGTTGTGTGAGTGAGAGAGGGAGTTTCTGCCAGTGTGTTGTGTGAGTGAGAGAGGGAGTTTCTGACAGTGTGTTGTGAGAGTGAAAGAGAGAGGTAGTGTTCGACAGTGTGTTGTTTGAGTGAGAGAGGGAGTGTGCGACAGTGTGTTGTGTGAGTGAGAGAGGGAGTGTGGGACAGTGTGTTGTGTGAGTGAGAGAGGGAGTGTCTGACAGTGTGTTGTGTGAGTGAGAGAGGGAGTGTCTGACAGTGTGTTGTGTGAGTGAAAGAGAGAGGGAGTGTGTGACAGTGTGTTGTGTGAATGAGAGAGAGAGGGAGTGTGCGACAGTGTGTTATGTGAGTGAGAGAGGGAGTGTGCGACAGTGTGTTATGTGAGTGAGAGAGGGAGTGTGCGACAGTGTGTTATGTGAGTGAGAGAGGGAGTGTGCGACAGTGTGTTATGTGAGTGAGAGAGGGAGTGTGCGACAGTGGTATGTGAGAGAGAGAGTGTGCGACAGTGTGTTGTGTGAATGAGAGAGAGAGGGAGTGTGCGAAAGTGTGTTATGTGAGTGAGAGAGGGAGTGTGCGACAGTGTGTTATGTGAGAGAGAGAGGGAGTGAGCGACAATGTGTTATGTGAGTGAGAGAGAGAGTGTGCGACAGAGTGTTATATGAGTGAGAGAGGGAGTGTGCGACAGTGTGTTGTGTGAGTGAGAGAGGGAGTGTGTGACAGTGTGTTGTGTGAGTGAGAGAGGGAGTGTGTGACAGTGTGTTGTGTGAGTGAGAGAGGGAGTGTGCGACAGTGTGTTGTGTGAGTGAGAGAGGGAGTGTGCGACAGTGTGTTGTGTGAGTGAGAGAGGGAGTGTGCGACAGTGTGTTGTGTGAGTGAGAGAGGGAGTGTGCGACAGTGTGTTGTGTGAGTGAGAGAGGGAGTGTGCGACAGTGTGTCGTGTGAGTGAGAGAGGGAGTGTGTGACAGTGTGTTATGTGAGTGAGAGAGGGAGTGTGTGACATTGTTGTGTGAGTGAGAGAGGGAGTGTTGACAGTGTGACGTGTGAGTGAGAGAGGGAGTGTGTGACAGTGTGTTGTGTGAGTGAGAGAGGGAGTATCTGACAGTGTGTTGTGTGAGAGAGAGAGGGAGTGTGTGACAGTGTGTTGTGTGAGTGAGAGAGGGAGTGTGTGTCATTGTGTTGTGTGAGTGAAAGAGAGAGGGAGTGTGGGGCAGTGTGTTGTGTGAGTGAGAGAGAGAGGGAGTGTGTGACAGTTGTGTGAGTGAGAGAGGGAGTGTGTGACAGTGTGTTGTGTGAGTGAAAGAGAGCGGGAGTGTCTGACAGTGTGTTGTGTGAGTGAGAGAGGGAGTGTCTGACAGTGTGTTGTGTGAGTGAAAGAGAGCGGGAGTGTCTGACAGTGTGTTGTGTGATTGAGAGAGGGAGTGTGCGACAGTGTGTTATGTGCGTGAGAGAGGGAGTGCCTGACAGTGTGTTGTGTGAGTGAGAGAGGGAGTGTGTGACAGTGAGTTGTGTGAGTGAGAGAGGGAGTGTCTGACAGTGTGTTGTGTGTGTGAAAGAGAGAGGGAGTGTGCGACAGTGTGTTATGTGAGTGAGAGAGGGAATGAGTGACAGTGTTTTGTGTGAATGAGAGAGGGAGTGTGTGACAGTGTGTTGTGTCAGTGAGAGAGGGACAGTCTGACATTGTGTTGTGTGAGTGAAAGAGAGAGGGAGTGTCTGACGGTGTGTTTTGTGAGTGAAAGAGAGAGGGAATGTGTGACAGTGTGTTGTGTGAGTGCGAGAGGGAGTGTGTGACAGTGTGTTGTGTGAGTGAGAGAGGGAGTGTTGACAGTGTGACGTGTGAGTGAGAGAGGGAGTATCTGACAGTGAGTTCTGTGAGTGAAAGAGAGAGGGAGTGTGTGACAGTGTGTTGTGTGAGTGAGAGAGAGAGGGAGTGTGTGACAGTGTGTTGTGTGAGTGAGAGAGGGAGTGTGTGACAGTGTGTTGTGTGAGTGAGAGAGGGAGTGTGTGACAGTGTGTTGTGTGAGAGAGAGGGAGTGTATGACAGTGTGTTGTGTGAGTGAGAGAGGGAGTGTGTGACAGTGTGTTGTGTGAGTGAGAGAGGGAGTGTGTGACAGTGTGTTGTGAGTGAGAGAGGCAGTGTGTGTGTTGTGTGAGTGAGAGAGGGAGTGTGTGAGTGTGTTGTGTGAGTGAGAGAGGGAGTGTGTGAGTGTGTTGTGTGAGTGAGAGAGGGAGTGTGTGAGTGTGTTGTGTAAGTGAGAGAGGGAGTGTGTGAGTGTGTTGTGTGAGTGAGAGAGGGAGTGAGTGACAGTGTGTTGTGTGAGTGAGAGAGGGAGTGTGCGACAGTGTGTTGTGTGAGTGAGAGAGGGAGTGTGCGACAGTGTATTGTGTGAGAGAGAGAGGGAGTGTGCGAGTATGTTGTGTGAGTGAGAGAGGGAATGTGCGACAGTGTGTTGTGTGAGTGAGAGAGGGAGTGTGTGAGTGTGTTGTGTAAGTGAGAGAGGGAGTGTGTGACAGTGTGTTGTGTGAGTGAGAGAGGGAGTGTGTGACAGTGTGTTGTGTGAGTGAGAGAGGGTGACGTTGTGTGACAGTTGTGTGAGTGTGTTGTGAGTGAGAGAGGGAGTGTGTGACATTGTGTTGTGTGAGTGAGAGAGGGAGTGTGTGACAGTGTATTGTGTGAGTGAGAGAGGAAGTGTGTGACAATGTGTTGTGTGAGTGAGAGAGGGAGTGTGTGACAGTGTGTTGTTTGAGTGGCAGAGGGAGTGTGTGACAGTGTGTTGTGTGAGGGAGTGAGGGAGTGTGTGACAGTGTGTTCTGAGTGAGAGAGGGAGTGTGTGACAGTGTGTTGTGTGAGTTAGCGAGGGAGTGTGTGACAGTGTGTTGTGTGAGTTAGAGAGGGAGTGTGTGACAGTGTGTTGTGTGAGTTAGAGAGGGAGTGTGTGACAGTGTGTTGTGTGAGTGAGAGAGGGAGTGTGTGACAGTGTGTTGTGTGAGTGAGAGAGGGAGTGTGTGACAGTGTGTTGTGTGAGTTAGAGAGGGAGTGTGTGACAGTGTGTTGTGTGAGTGAGAGAGGGAGTGTGTGACAGTGTGTTGTGTGAGTGAGAGACGGAGTGTGCGACAGTGTGTTGTGTGAGTGAGAGAGAGAGGCAGTGTGTATCATTCTGTGTGTGTGAGAGAGTGAAAACAGGAGACCCCACTCATTCCTCCCACAGTTCAGTCATCGAAAGTGACTTCCCCTCACCCTCTTCTCGACATAACCGAGCAGCCAGTCAGTATTCGGGGTTTCCACAGTGCAACACACTGACTCAGCACATTTTCAATGCAGGAAGTCAATTAAAAATAGAGCATTTCAAACGGGGGGGGGGGGTGGTGGGGGGAGAGAGAGAGAGAAAAATAACGATTACAGACCTCTCCACGACCTTTGGTGGGCTAACAGAAGCAGGGGAGAGTTTGCAGAAGGGGGGGGGGGGTAAGGAGGAGCAGTGGGGATGTCGGGGTAGCAGGAGCAGTGGGGGGTCGGGGTAGCAGGAGCAGTGGGGGGGGTGGGGGTAGGAGGAGCAGTTGGCGGGGTGGGGGTAGGAGGAGCAGTGGGGGGGTGGGGGTAGGAGGAGCAGTGGGGGGGTGGGGGTAGGAGGAGCAGTGGGGGGGGTGGGGGTAGGAGGAGCAGTGGGGGGGTGGGGGTAGGAGGAGCAGTGGGGGTGGTGGGGGTAGGAGGAGCAGTGGGGGTGGTGGGGGTAGGAGGACCAGTGGGGGGGTGGGGGGGTAGGAGGACCAGTGGGGGGGTGGGGGTAGGAGGTGCAGTGGGGGGGGTGGGGGTAGGAGGAGCAGTGGGGGGGTGGGGGTAGGAGGGTGCAGTGGGGGGTGGGGGTAGGAGGTGCAGTGGGGGGTGGGGGTAGGAGGTGCAGTGGGGGGTGGGGGTAGGAGGAGCAGTTGGTGGGGTAGGGGTAGGAGGAGCAGTGGGGGGTAGGGGTAGGAGGAGCAGTGGGGGGGTAGGGGTAGGAGGTGCAGTGGGGGGTGGGGGTAGGAGGTGCAGTTGGGGGGTGGGGGTAGGAGGACCAGTGGGGGGGGTAGGGGTAGGAGGAGCAGTGGGGGGTGGGGGTAGGAGGAGCAGTGGGGGGGTGGGGGTAGGAGGTGCAGTTGGGGGGTGGGGGTAGGAGGAGCAGTGGGGCGGTGGGGGTAGGAGGAGCAGTGGGGGGGTAGGGGTAGGAGGTGCAGTGGGGGGTGGGGGTAGGAGGAGCAGTGGGGGGGTGGGGGTAGGAGGAGCAGTGGGGGGGGTAAGGGTAGGAGGAGCAGTGGGGGGGGTAGGGGTAGGAGGAGCAGTGGGGGGGTAGGGGTAGGTGGAGCAGTGGGGGGGGTAGGGGTAGGAGGAGCAGTGGGGGGGTAGGGGTAGGAGGAGGAGCAGTGGGGTGGGGGCTGGGAGAGCGGGGATAGTGGTAGGGGTAGGAGGAGGAGGAGGAGGGGGTAGGAGGTACAGTGGGGGCGGTAGGAGGAGCAGTGGGGGGTTAGGAGGAGCAGGTGGGTGGTAGTGGTAGGAGGAGCAGTGGTGGGGTCAGTGTAGGGGTAGGAGGAGCAGTGGTGGGGTCAGTGTAGGGGTAGGAGGAGCAGTGGTGGGGTCAGTGTAGGGGTAGGAGGAGCAGTGGGGGGGTAGGGGTAGGAAGAGCGGTGGGGTGGTCGGGGTAGTGGTAGGAGGAGCAGTGGTGGGGTCAGTGTAGGGGTAGGAGGAGCAGTGGGGGGGTAGGGGTAGGAAGAGCGGTGGGGTGGTCGGGGTAGTGGTAGGAGGAGCAGTGGGGGGGTGGGGGTAGGAGGAGCAGTGGGGGGGGTGGGGGTAGGAGGAGCAGTGGGGGGGGTGGGGGTAAGAGGAGCAGTGGGGGGGGGTGGGGGTAGGAGGAGCAGTGGGGGGGGTGGGGGTAGGAGGAGCAGTGGGGGGGGTGGGGGTAGGAGGAGCAGTGGGGGCGGTGGGGGTAGGAGGAGCAGTGGGGGGGATCGGGGTAGGAGGAGCAGTGGGGGGGATCGGGGTAGGAGGAGCAGTGGGGGGGTCGGGGTAGGAGGAGCAGTGGGGGGGGGGGGTGGTGTGGGAGAATTGGGGTAGGAGGAGCGGGGAGGAAG
This sequence comes from Carcharodon carcharias, assembly GCF_017639515.1. NCBI lineage: Eukaryota > Metazoa > Chordata > Chondrichthyes > Lamniformes > Lamnidae > Carcharodon > Carcharodon carcharias. The sequence goes on from NW_024470726.1 coordinate 3,606,318, forward strand.
CTGACCCAAAACTGACACGTAATTGAATCCTCAAAGGCAATTACTTTCTTGTTTGAAATAAAAACATGCCCAGCCCCTGAGACTCAACCATGGGAAACTACACGTAAAGCCGAGTTCACAAAATACATAATTGAGGACCCAAGATTAACCAGTGCTTACAGAGACCCAGAAAGTGGAGGGGGTAACAATGACCTTGTGTCTAAAGTGAATTATTTTACAATATCTGTAACACACGCGGAATGAGAACTGGCAACATGAATAGGACACAGTTGGGGAAGAGACAGAGAGAGAGAGAGAGGGAGGGGGGGGGGGAATGTATCCAAACAGGAATGGGCCACAATGTCTCCAAATAAAAAAGCCACGGTATTTCCTGGGCTGTTCCCTCTCTCTCTCTCTCTCTTACACAAGTCAGTCTTCCCGATTGTTCCCTAAGTCTCCCCCCTGGTTGGATTTAGCACCCCCCCCCCCTTCCAAATCCTCCTCTCTTGCATATTGAAACAGAAACTCAAAAAGAGGAGGGGGGAGGGGGTAAAGAGACCAGAGGCAATTATCAGGGCAACTATAAAACAAAACACACACACACACACACACAAGTCACCTACCTGATTGGCGTTGTGGGTGGATGGGAGAGAGAGAGAGAGAGATCCCAGTTCCTGATATCCTTTTTTTTAAACCCCCCTCCCTAACAACAGAAATCCTTAGGCACAGAGAGAGAGAAGCAAAAAAAAAGACACAAGAGGGTGTGGGGAAATGTCCCTGACAAGGTTTGGGGGGGAAGAGGAGGTGAATGGTTTCTTCTCAAGGCAAAGGCTGTCTCTCCACCACCCCCCCAACCCACCCCCTTTCGAAGCTTTCACGTCCGGGTTTTTTGTTTCGCTCTGGCCTCCCTCCTCCGGACCGAATAAAACTCCCTGTTTTCAAAAAAAATAAACTGACGCGATAGAATGAGAGAGGGCCCCAGTGTTAAGTCAAGCCAGCGCCCTCTCTGGACCCTGCATGAGGTTGCAAAGGCAGGGAGGAGGTTTAGCTGGCGTCTGCTAGAACAGAATCTGTATGTATAAATGTACGTGCAGCTTCATCACTGTGCTGGCTGTGAGTGTGTGAGGGAGAGTAAGGATGTGTATCTGTGAGAGTGTGTGTAAGAAACTGAGAATGAATGTGCGTGTGAGACTGAGAATGAGTGTGTGTGTGTGAGAATGAGTGTCTGAGAATGTGTCTGAGACTGTGTGTGAGAATGAGTGTCTGAGAATGTGTCCGAGACTGAGAATGAGTGAGACTGAGAATGCGTGTGTGTGAGAATGTGTCTGAGACTGAGAATGAGTGTGAGTGAGACATAAAATGAGTGTGTGTGAGACAGAATGAGTGTGAGTGAGACTGAGAATGAGTGTGAGTGAGACTGGGACTGAGAATGAGTGTGTGGTGTGAGAATGAGTGTGAGTGAGACTGAGTGAGACTGAGAATGAGTGTGTGAGACTGAGAATGAGTGTGTGAGACTGAGAATGAGTGTGTGAGACTGAGAATGAGTGTGAGACTGAGAATGAGTGTGTGAGACTGAGAATGAGTGTGTGTGAGACTGAGAATGAGTGTGTGTGAGACTGAGAATGAGTGTGTGTGTGACTGAGAATGAGTGTGTGTGTGACTGAGAATGAGTGTGTGTGTGACTGAGAATGAGTGTGTGTGTGACTGAGAATGAGTGTGTGTGAGACTGAGAATGAGTGTGTGTGAGACTGAGAATGAGTGTGTGTGGTGTGAGACTGAGTGTGTGTGGTGTGAGACTGAGTGTGTGTGAGAGACTGAGACTGAGTGTGTGTGAGAGACTGAGACTGAGTGTGTGTGAGAGACTGAGACTGAGTGTGTGTGAGAGACTGAGACTGAGTGTGTGTGAGAGACTGAGACTGAGTGTGTGTGAGAGACTGAGACTGAGTGTGTGTGAGAGACTGAGACTGAGTGTGTGTGAGAGACTGAGACTGAGTGTGTGTGAGAGACTGAGACTGAGTGTGTGTGAGAGACTGAGACTGAGTGTGTGTGAGAGACTGAGACTGAGTGTGTGTGAGAGACTGAGACTGAGTGTGTGTGAGAGACTGAGACTGAGTGTGTGTGAGAGACTGAGACTGAGTGTGTGTGAGAGACTGAGACTGAGTGTGTGTGAGAGACTGGGACTGAGAATGAGTGTGTGTGTGAGACTGGGACTGAGAATGAGTGTGTGTGTGAGACTGAGAATGAGTGTGTTTGTGAGATTGGGACTGAGAATGATTGTGTGGGACTGAGAATGATTGTGTATGAGTAAGACTGAGAATGAGTGTGCGTGAGAATGAGTGTGTGTGGTGTGAGAATGAAAATGTGTGTGTAGGACTGAGAATGAGTGTGTGTGAGACTGAGAATGAGTGTGTGTGAGACTGAGAATGAGTGTGTGTGAGACTGAGAATGAGTGTGTGAGAGACTGAGAATGAGTGTGTGCGAGACTGAGAATGAGTGTGTGCGAGACTGAGAATGAGTGTGTGTGAGACTGAGAATGAGTGTGTGGTGTGAGAATGAGTTTGTGTGGTGTGAGAATGAGTGTGAGTGAGACTGTGAGTGAGTGTGTGAGACTGAGAATGAGTGTGTGTGTGACTGAGAATGAGTGTGTGTGAGACTGAGAATGAGTGTGTGTGTGACTGAGAATGAGTGTGTGTGTGACTGAGAATGAGTGTGTGAGACTGAGAATGAGTGTGTGTGAGACTGAGAATGAGTGTGTGTGACTGAGAATGAGTGTGTGTGTGACTGAGAATGAGTGTGTGTGTGACTGAGAATGAGTGTGTGTGAGACTGAGAATGAGTGTGTGTGGTGTGAGAATGAGTGTGTGTGAGAGACTGAGACTGAGTGTGTGTGAGAGACTGAGACTGAGTGTGTATGAGAGACTGAGACTGAGTGTGTGTGAGACTGGGACTGAGAATGAGTGTGTGTGTGAGACTGGGACTGAGAATGAGTGTGTTTGTGAGACTGGGACTGAGAATGATTGTGTGGGACTGAGAATGATTGTGTATGAGTAAGACCGAGAATGAGTGTGCGTGAGAATGAGTGTGTGTGGTGTGAGAATGAAAATGTGTGTGTAGGACTGAGAATGAGTGTGTGCGAGACTGAGAATGAGTGTGTGCGAGACTGAGAATGAGTGTGTGCGAGACTGAGAATGAGTGTGTGCGAGACTGAGAATGAGTGTGTGCGAGACTGAGAATGAGTGTGCGAGACTGAGAATGAGTGTGCGAGGTGTGAGAATGAGTGTGCGAGGTGTGAGAATGAGTGTGCGAGGTGTGAGAATGAGTGTGCGAGGTGTGAGAATGAGTGTGTGTGGTGTGAGAATGAGTGTGTGTGGTGTGAGAATGAGTGTGTGTGAGTGAGACTGAGAATGTGCGTGTGTGTGTGTGAGAGACTGAGAATGAGTGTGTGTGTGAGAGAATGAGTGTGTGTGTGAGAGAATGAGTGTGTGTGTGAGAGAATGAGTGTGTGTGTGAGAGAATGAGTGTGTGTGTGAGAGACTGAGAATGAGTGTGAGAGACTGAGAATGAGTGTGTGTGTGAGACTGAGAATGAGTCTGTGTGTGAGACTGAGAATGAGTGTGTGTGTGGGACTGAGAATGTGTGTGAGACTGAGAATGAGTGTGTGTGTGAGACTGAGAATGAGTGTGTGTGTGTGAGACTGAGAATGAGTGTGTGTGTGTGAGACTGAGAATGAGTGTGTGTGTGTGAGACTGAGAATGAGTGTGTGTGTGAGACTGAGAATGAGTGTGTGTGTGGGACTGAGAATGTGTGTGTGTGTGTGTGGGACTGAGAATGTGTGTGTGTGTGTGTGGGACTGAGAATGTGTGTGTGTGTGTGTGTGGGACTGAGAATGTGTGTGTGTGTGTGTGTGGGACTGAGAATGTGTGTGTGTGTGTGTGTGTGTGTGGGACTGAGAATGTGTGTGTGTGTGTGTGTGTATGGGACTGAGAATGAGTGTGTGTGTGTGTGTATGGGACTGAGAATGTGTGTGTGTGTGTATGGGACTGAGAATGAGTGTGTGTGTGTGGGACTGAGAATGAGTGTGTGTGTGTGTGGGACTGAGAATGAGTGTGTGTGTGTGTGTGTGTGGGACTGAGAATGAGTGTGTGTGTGTGGGGGGGACTGAGAATGAGTGTGTGTGTGTGTGTGTGTGGGACTGAGAATGAGTGTGTGTGTGTGTGTGTGGGACTGAGAATGAGTGTGTGTGTGTGTGGGACTGAGAATGAGTGTGTGTGTGTGTGGGACTGAGAATGAGTGTGTGTGTGTGGGACTGAGAATGAGTGTGTGTGTGTGTGTGTGTGTGGGACTGAGAATGAGTGTGTGTATGTGTGTGTGTGGGACTGAGAATGAGTGTGTGTATGTGTGTGTGTGGGACTGAGAATGAGTGTGTGTGTGTGTGTGTGGGACTGAGAATGAGTGTGTGTGTGTGTGGGACTGAGAATGTGTGTGTGTGTGTGTGTGGGACTGAGAATGAGTGTGTGTGTGTGTGTGGGACTGAGAATGAGTGTGTGTGTGTGTGGGACTGAGAATGAGTGTGTGTGTGTGTGTGTGGGACTGAGAATGAGTGTGTGTGTGTGTGTGTGTGGGACTGAGAATGAGTGTGTGTGTGTGTGTGTGTGTGTGTGTGTGTGGGACTGAGAATGAGTGTGTGTGTGTGTGGGACTGAGAATGAGTGTGTGTGTGTGGGATTGAGAATGAGTGTGTGTGTGTGCGGGACTGAGAATGTGTGTGAGAATGAGTGTATGTGAGACTTTGAGTGTGTGTGTGAGACTGAGTGAGAGAGACTGAGAATGAGAGTGAGTGAGAATGTGTGAGAGTGAGTGAGTGTGAGAGAATGACTGGGTGTGTGAGTAAATCCTCCCCACCCCCTCCCCCGAGGCAAAGGTTTGAATGGCTTTGTACAGTGTGGCACTGAAGGAGGCCACTCGGTCCAACATGCTTGTGCCAACCAAGCCTAACCCCACCTTCCAACTCTTGGTCTGTAGCCTTGTAGGTTATGGCACTTCTGCCTCTCGCACCCTTTCAGGCAGTGAGTTAGTGACTGCCACCACCCTTGGGGTGCAAAGGAAACCCCTCCTCAATCTCCTAACCTTTCACCCCCCCCCCCCCCCCCCCCCCCCCCACTCCAGCACTCCAGGGGCTTCCGAAGAATTGCCGTATTGGACTCGAATTGTAAACTCGGTTCCTCCCTTTGCAGATGCTGCCAGACCTGCCGAATGTTCTGTTTTTGCTCTTACGCTTGAGTTACTAAAGGCAGCCTTGGCTTGGCTGGCAGCAAACTCACCTCCGACTCGCAAGGTGCAAGGTTCAAGCCCCACTCCGGAGACTGATGGTGCGGGCTGGCAATCCCAGCGCAGTACCGAGGGAGTGCAGCACTGCCGGGGGTGGGGTCGTTGGGCTGAGACGTTAAATTGAGGCTTCATCTGCCTGCCTCGTGGATGTAAAAGATACCCCGGTTGCGACTGGAAGAAGAGCAGGGCAGAGGGGAGTTCTTTGCCCTGTGTCCTGGGGCCCGATATTATCCCTTCAGCGACATCGCTAGCAACAGATGATCTGGGCCATTGTCACTTGGCTGTGTGTGTGTGTGTGTGAGCTTGCTGTGCGCAAATTGGCTGCTACACTCTGACATCACAACAGTGAGCACACTTCAAAAGTAAAAGACATTAAACTTCCTTGGCTGTGAAGTGTTTTGGGACGCGCTGACAGCGTGACAGGCGCTATAGAAATTAAAGTCTTTCTTTCTCTCACTCTCTCATCGCCGAACTCTCTCCCATATTTGGCAGGAACCTGGAAGAAGCTCCCTCAACTCTGGGAGTAAGTGTGTGTCTGTGTGAGTGTGAGTGTATGCGTGTGCGCTCAGAGCATTCCAGAAGTGCTTTAGCAACATGACCTACTTGCAGAATTTGGATTGTTCCTCTCTCCACCGACACCAGCGCTCAACATTCTGATCAGTAACAGGCATTTCAGACCCAGCTGAAATGTAAAGGCGTGTCCAGACCAAGGGAATTACATGTAAAGATCCCATTGCACATCGAGATTCACCCCAGCTGCAATATTAACTCTTCGGCTAGGAAATATCCTCACTCCCTCCAGCTTTATTTACCTGTGGCTAGAACCTTCATCCAGATCCGCGTTCCCTCCAGACTCGACTATCCCTACGCACCCCCCCGGATGCTCTCCCACATTCTCCCCTCCATACACTTCAGCACCTCCAAAACTCCGCTGCCCTCTTGTCCTAACTCACACCCAGTCCACGTTCACTCGTCACCCCACCTGTGCTGGCTGACCCACACTGGCTCCATATCCAGCAATGCATCCATTTTAAAAGTGTCATCTTTGTTTTCAAATCCCCTCCTTGCCCCCTCCCTATCTCTGTAACCTCCTCCAGCCCCTACACACCTCCCTATCTCTGTAACCTCCTCCAGCTTCTACACCCCTCCGTATCTCTAACATCCTCCAGCCCCTACACCCCTCCCTAACTCTGTAACCTCCTCCAGCCCCTACACCCCTCCCTAACTCCGTAACCTCCTCCAGCCCCTACACCCCTCCCTATCTCTGTAACCTCCTCCAGACCCTACACCCCTCCCTATCTCTGTAACCTCCTCCAGCCCCTACACCCCTCCCTATCTCTGTAACCTCCTCCAGCCCCTACACCCCTCCCTATCTCTATAACCTCCTCCAGCCCCTACACCCCTCCCTAACTCCGTAACCTCCTCCAGCCCCTACACCCCTCCCTATCTCTGTAACCTCCTCCAGACCCTACACCCCTCCCTATCTCTGTAACCTCCTCCAGCCCCTACACCCCTCCCTATCTCTGTAACCTCCTCCAGCCCCTACACCCCTCCCTATCTCTATAACCTCCTCCAGCCCCTACACCCCTCCCTATCTCTGTAACATCCTCCAGACCCTACACCCCTCCCTATCTCTGTAACCTCCTCCAGCCCCTACACCCCTCCCTATCTCTGTAACCTCCTCCAGCCCCTACACCCCTCCCTATCTCTAACCTCCTCCAGCCCCTACAACCCTCCGAGATCTCTGCACCCCTCCAATTCCGGCCTCTTGCCCATCCCCTGATTCCCATCGCTCCACCATTGGCGGCCGTGCCTTCAGCTGCCTGGGGGGGGCCCTGAGCTCTGGAATTCCCTCCCTAAACCTCTCCCCCCTCTCTCTCTCTCCTCCTCCTTTAAGACGCTCCTCAAAACCGACCACTTTGACCGAGCTTTTGGTCACCCTGTCCCTAATATCTCATAATGTGGCTCGGGGTCAGATTCTGTCTGATAACACTGTTGTGAAGCATCTTGGGGTGTTTTACTTGGTTATAGGCGCTAAAGAAATGCAAGCTGCTGTTCTTGCCTTCGAGTGTTCTGAGCACGGCCCTGCAGGGTCTTGGCTCACCGACCTGGCCATTCTTGGTTCATCAGCCCAGATGGCGAGTGTTGGTACATTATTTACCTGCGGAGGGCACATCACATCCAAACCTCATGCTCTCCTCACCCGCCCACTTCCAGCAGGGATCACCAGAATACAAGAGGAGGCAGTTCGGCCCATCGTCCCTGTGCTGGCTCTTTGATAGATCTGTCCAATTAGTCCCAGTCCCGCCCTGCTCTGTCCCCCACAGCCCTGCAAATGTTTCCCCTTTGAGTACTTATCCGATTCCCCCCCTTTTGAAAGTTCCTATTGAATCTGCTTCCACTGGCCTTTCAGGCAGCGCCTTCCAGATCACAACAACTCGCTGTGTAAATAAAAACAAACTCTCCTCATCTCCCCCTCTGGTTCTTTCCCCGATTCTCTTCAATCTGTGTCCCCCTCTGGTTACCGACCCTCCTGCCCAGTGGAAAGAGTTTCTCCTTATTTACTCTGTCCAAACCCCCTTCCTGATTCCGAACGCCTCGATTCAATCTCCCCCTTAACCTTCCCTGCTCTGAGGAGAACAATCCCAGCTTCTCCCAGTCTCTCCACGTGAACTGAAGCCCCTCATCCCAGGTCCCATTTGGGGTAAATCTCCCTCCGTACCCTCTCCAGGGCCCTTAACCTCCTCACTGAAGTGCGGGGCCCGGAATTGGACACAGTACTCCAGCTGGGGCCTAACCGGTATTTTATAAAGGGTTTAGCCTAACTTGCTTGCTTTTGTACTCCATGTCTCTATTTATAAAGCTTTCTGTAAACAGCCTGTTCAACTTGACCTGCTACCTTCAAGGCTTGATGCACGTGGACTCTCAGCTCTCTAACATTTCTGTGTTCCAGTTAATATACCATCTCCTGGTCACTGTCAGCAGCAACACCCAGGAGAAAAGCAAAGGAGCAATTAAAGAGTGTGTATTTTTAACTTTTCTTTGAACACATGTATTTCGTCTTGGAAAGAAAAGGCCGATCGACTGACAACGACAACTCGCATTTGTATAGCAATTTTCTTGTAATGAAGCATCCCAAGGCAGTTCTTAAAGTATGACTCCCCCCTTCCCCGGAGCCACATAAAGGGATATTGGGGTCAGCTTACGGGGGGTGTGTAGGGGCTGGAGGAGGTTACAGAGATAGAGAGGGGTGTAGGGGCTGGAGGAGGTTACAGAGATAGGGAGGGATGTAGGGGCTGGAGGAGGTTACAGAGATAGGGAGGGGTGTAGTGGCTGGAGGAGGTTACAGAGATAGGGAGGGGTGTAGGGGCTGGAGGTGGTTACAGAGATAGGGAGGGGGTGTAGGGGCTGGAGGAGAATACAGAGATAGGGTGGGGTGTAGGGGCTGGAGGAGGTTACAGAGATAGGGAGGGGTGTAGGGGCTGGAGGAGGTTACAGAGATAGGGAGGGATGTAGGGGCTGGAGGAGGTTACAGAGATAGGGAGGGGTGTAGTGGCTGGAGGAGGTTACAGAGATAGGGAGGGGTGTAGGGGCTGGAGGTGGTTACAGAGATAGGGAGGGGGTGTAGGGGCTGGAGGAGAATACAGAGATAGGGTGGGGTGTAGGGGCTGGAGGAGGTTACAGAGATAGGGAGGGGTGTAGGGGCTGGAGGAGGTTACAGAGATAGGGAGGGGTGTAGGACCTGGAGGAGGTTACAGAGATGGGGAGGGTTGTAGGGACTGGAGGAGGTTACAGAGATAGGGAGGGGTGTAGGGGCTGGAGGAGGTTACAAAGATAGGGAGGGGTGTAGGAGCTGGAGGAGGTTACAGAGATAGGGAGGGGTGTAGGGGCTGGAGAAGAATACAGAGATAGGGAGGGGTGTAGGGGCTGGAGGAGGTTACAGAGATAGAGAGGGGTGTAGGGGCTGGAGGAGGTTACAGAGATAGGGAGGGATGCAGGGGCTGGAGGAGGTTACAGAGATAGGGAGGGGTGTAGGACCTGGAGGAGGTTACAGAGATGGGGAGTGTTGTAGGGACTGGAGGAGGTTACAGAGATAGGGAGGGGTGTAGGGGCTGGAGGAGTTTACAGAGATAGGGAGGGGTGTAGGGGCTGGAGGAGGTTACAGAGATAGGGAGGGGTGTAGGGGTTGGAGGAGGTTACAGAGATAGGGAGGGGGTGTGGGGGCTGGAGGAGGTTACAGAGATAGGGAGGGGTGTAGGGGTTGGAGGAGGTTACAGAGATAGGGAGGGGTGTAGGGGCTGGAGGGGGTTACAGAGATATGGAGGGGTGTAGGGGCTGGAGGAGTTTACAGACATAGGGAGGGGTGTAGGGGGTTACAGAGATAGGGAGGGGTGTAGGGGCTGGAGGAGGTTACAGAGATAGGGAGGGGTGTAGGGGCTGGAGGGGGTTACAGAGATAGGGAGGTGTGTAGGGGCTGGAGGGGGTTACAGAGATAGGGAGGGGTGTAGGGGCTGGAGGGGGTTACAGAGATAGGGAGGTGTGTAGGGGCTGGAGGGGGTTACAGAGATAGGGAGGTGTGTAGGGGCTGGAGTGGGTTACAGAGATAGGGAGGAGGTGAAGAAAGATTTGAAAACAAGGTTGAGGAATTTTAAAATGGAGGCGTTGTCAGGCCGGGAGCCACTGTGGGTCAGTGAGCGCCGGTGGCGATGAGTGAACGGGTGTTGGCACGAGTTAGGATACGAGGGCAGCGGAGTTTTGGAGGAGCTGAAGTTTAAGGAGGGCAGAATGTGGGAGAGCGGGCAGGAGCGTGTCGGAATAGTCGAGTCTGGAGGGAACGAAGGCACGGACAAGGGTTTCAGCAGCCGACGAGCTGACAGATAATCTGACCAGGCATGAGGAGGCAGAGCCTCGCGGTGATGGATAGGCTGGGCGAGCACTGGCTGGCTGGCTGAAGGCAGGAGCTGCGGTGACGGAATACAGTTGACCAGAGCTGGCAACCCAAACTGGACATTGACAGTGGCAGCTAATGCCACACTGCAAACTACACTTGCCCAGCGAACCTCTGCAAGTACTCTGAGCAACAGAACAGCACCAGATTTAAAAATCTGCCATCTTATGCCATCCGGTTTTCAAACCAAACCACTTCTAATGGCTGCCCAATCATAAAATGGAGGTGAGGAGGTGAATTGGCCGAGCCAGCTGGTGGATCAGCCGGGACATGAATTCTTCAGCTCAGATGTTAAGTAACTCTCGGCTCAGTGGGTAGCTCGGCCATCTCTGAAAGGGAGGGTTGACGGTCCGAGCCCTCACACACCAGCAGCTTGAACCCATAATGCAGGCCGACGCTCCCGGTGCCGGTACTGAGATGGTGCTGCACTGTTGTAGGCGCCATTTCCTCGATGAGGCATCGCACCGAATTCTGCCATCACAGGAGGATGTGAAAGATCCCACGGCTACGATTGGAAGAACGGCGGGGAGCCACAGATGATTTAATTGTTGTCCGATTGCAGCGGATGGGTTCTGCTCTTGGGTTTCTTACAGTACAGAAGTGACTGTGTGTGACGTGTGTAAAGAGCTTCGGGTCATCGTCAGGTTGTGAAGTGTGCTATGTGATTTCACATTCATTTTGTGATGTTGCTTGAGGGGAAAGTAGGGGCCCCAGGACGCTTCCTCAGTACTGACCCTCGGACAGTGCAGCACTCCCTCAGTACTGACCCTCCGACAGTGCGGCGCTCCCTCAGTACTGACCCTCTGACAGTGCGGCGCTCCCTCAGTACTGACCCTCCGACAGTGCAGCGCTCCCTCAGTACTGACCCTCTGACAGTGCGGCGCTCCCTCAGTACTGACCCTCCGACAGTGCGGCACTCCCTCAGTACTGACCCTCTGACAGTGTGGCACTCCCTCAATACTGACCCTCTGACAGTGCGGCGCTCCCTCAGTACTGACCCTCTGACAGTTGGGCGCTCCCTCAGTACTGACCCTCTGACAGTGCGGTGCTCCCTCAGTACTGACCCTCTGATGGTGCGGCGCTCCCTCAGTACTGACCCTCCGACAGTGCAGCACTTTCTCAGTACTGACCCCCCAACAGTGCAGCGCTCCCTCAGTACTGACCCTCCGACAGTGCGGCGCTCCCTCAGTACTGACCTTCCGACAGTGCGGCATTCCCTCAGTACAGAGCCTCCAACAGCGTGGTGCTCCCTCAGTACTGACCCTCCGACAGTGCGGCACTCCCCGAGTACTGACCCTCTGACAGTGTGGCGCTCCCTCAATACTGACCCTCCAACAGTGCGGTGCTCCCTCAGCACTGACCCTCCGGTGCTCCCTCAGCACTGACCCTCCGACAGTGCGGCGCTCCCTCAGTACTGACCCTCCGACAGTGCAGCACTTCCTGAGTACTAATCCTCTGACAGTGCGGCACTCCTTCAGTACTAACCCTCCGACAGTGCGGCGCTCCCTCAGTACTGACCCTCCAACAGTGCGGCACTCCTTCAGCACGGACCCTCTCAAGAGGCGAGAGGTTGACTCACTGAGGCAGGGCTGACAGCTCCACAGTGATGTGCCACACTCTAAGACAGAAGACTGAAACGGCTGGTGCATTGCCTGCCAACATTAAGATGGGAAAGCCTGATGGGGTCCTGCAGTCGGGGGAACACTCCCAGTTAAGGAGGAAGAGTTCATTGGTGAGCTGTGGTGATGATGATGCATAACCGATTATCACCGACTCTCAGAGCCCTGCACGATTGTCTTAAAGGGTCGACGAGCAATGTTTTCTCAATCAGTTGACAGGAATTTATATTTCCGCCCGGGAGTTATTACCTCACTGCTTGGTTGGAAGAGGCTGGGTGAGTTTGTACACCCCATCTGGAAGAGTGGGCCCTGAAACATGCTCCTGTCACTCAAATTCGGCTCGGGATCATACCAAAACCTTTAGTCACCCGTCAGTAAGACAGAGAGCAGCAACTGCTGGCACAGAACAGAAAGGACCTTGGAAAGGGTCAATGTCTCAGTCGGCATTATTCCACATGTCAGATATCCAGTGTTCAAATATTGGTTTACCCAGGCCTCATTCACCCAGGACCCCCCCCAGCCCGAACCCTTCGATTAGATTCCAGTCTGTAACTCACTCCCGGGTATCTGTTATTCTATGTATAAACCCACCCAAACCTGTCGATTAGATTCCAGTCTGTAACTCACTCCCGGGTATCTGTTATTCTATATGTAAACCACCCCGAACACCTTGATTAGATTCCAATCTGTAACTCACTCCCGGGTATCTATTATTCTATATATAAACCCCCCGAACCCCTCGATTAGATTCCAGTCTGTAACTCACTCCCGGGTATCTGTTATTCTATATATAAACCGCCCCCCCAAACCCCTCCATTAGATTCCAGTCTGTCACTCACTCCTGGTATCTGTTCCTCTATATATAAACTCCCCAAACCCCTCGATTGGATTCCAGTCTGTAACTCACTCCCGGGTATCTGTTATTCTATGTATAAACCACCCGAACCCCTCGATTAGATTCCAGTCTATAACTCACTCCCGGGTATCTATTATTCTATATATAAATCTCCCCCCGAACCCCTCGATTAGATTCCAGTCTGTAACTCACTCCTGGGTATCTGTTATTCTATATATAAACCACCCCGAACCCCTCGATTAGATTCCAGCCTGTAACTCACTCCCGGGTATCTTTTATTCTATATATAAACCGCCCCCCCCAAACCCCTCCATTAGATTCTAGTCTGTCACTCACTCCTGGTATCTGTTCCTCTATATATAAACTCCCCAAACCCCTCGATTGGATTCCAGTCTGTAACTCACTCACTCTATCACTTGCTGCTTCTGCTGCTTGGCACACAAGTAGTCCTGTGTCATAGCTTCACCAGGTTGACACCTCATTTTTAGGTGTGCCTGGTGCTGCTCCTGGCATGCTCTTCTGCACTCTTGATTGAACCAGGGTTGATCCCCTGGCTTGATGGTAATGGTAGAGTGGGGGACATGCCGGGCCATGAGGTTACAGGTTGTGGCTGAGTACGATCCTGCTGCTGCTGCCCTGGTTTTAAGCTTGAGGATTGCTGAAAAAAAAGGGACATGCTGTCTAAGATCTTCATCTTGCACTCATCAGGTCAGAGTCTCAAGAATACCAACATACGAGTTAGGAGCAGGAGTAGGCCATTCGGCCCCTCGAGCCTGCTCCGCCATTCAATAAGATCATGGCTGATCTGAGTGCAGCCTCCTGCCTACCCCCGATAACCTTTAACCCCCTTGTTTATCAAGAATATATCCACCTCCACCTTAAAAATACTCAAGGACTCTGCTTCCACCGCCTTTTGAGGAAGAGAGTTCCAAAAACTCATGACCCTCTGAGAGAAAAAGTTTCTCCTCATCTCTGTCTTAAATGGATGACCCCTTATTTTTAAACAGTGATCCCTTGTTCTAGATACTCCCACAAGAGGAAACACCCTCTCCACATCCACCCTGTCAAGACCCCTCAGGATCTTACAGGTTTCAATCAAGTCGCCTCTTACTCTTCTAAACTCCAGCCGATACAAGCCCAGCCTGTCCAAGCTTAACTCATAAGACAACCCGTCCATTCCAGGTATTAGTCTGGTAAACCTTCTCTGAATTGCTTCCAACACATTTACATCCTTCCTTAAATAAGGAGACCAGCACTGTACACAGTACTCCAGATGTGTTCTCACCAGTGCCCTGTACAACTGAAACATAACCTCCCTACTTTTGTATTTAATTCCCTTCGCAATAAACAATAACATCCTATTAGCTTTCGTAATTACCTGCTGTACCTGCATACTAACCTTTTGTGATTCATACACTAGAACACCCAGATCCCTCTGCACCTCAGAGCTCTGCAATCTCCCACCATTTAGATAATCTGCTTCTTTTTTACTCTTCCTGCCATAATGGAGAATTTCACATTTACCCACATCATACTCCATTTGCCAGATCTAGTCCCACTCGCTTAACCTATCTATGTCCCCTTGTAGCCTCCTTATGTCCTCTTCACAATTTACTTTCCTACCCATCCTTGTGTCATCAGCAAATTTAGCCACCACTCCTTCGGTCCCTTCATCCAAGTCATTGATGTGAATTGTACAAAGTTGAGGCCCCAGCACTGATCCCTGTGGCACGCCACTTGTCACATTCTGATAACCAGGATAAGACCCATTTATGCCTTCTCTCTGCTTCCAGTTAGCTAGCCAATCTTCAATCCGTGCCAATATGTTACCCCCTACACCATGAACTTTAATTTTCCACAATAACCATTGATGTGGCATCTTATCAAATGCCTTGTGGAAATCTAAGTACAGTACATCCACTGGTTCCCCTTTATCCATAGCACATGTTACTTCTTCAAAGAATACTAATAAATTGGTTAAGCATAAATTGGTTAAGGGCAACTAGGGGTGGGCAATAAATGCTGGCCCAGCCAGCGAAGCCCACATCCCATGAATGAATAAAAAAAAATTATTTCCCTTTCACAAAGCCATGTTGATTCTGCCTGATTGTCATGAATTTTTCAAGTGCTCTGCCATAACATCTTTAATAATCGCTTCTAACATTTTCCCTCATCTAAAGAGAACAACAATTTATACTGCATGAGAGGAGTGACTATTTAAATAAACAGACAAAATCTGGCTACATACATTTGTCCTACTTTCAATTTCCATCGCTCCACCATTGATGGCCGTTCCTTCAGCTGCCTGGGGCCCTCAGCTCTGGATTTCCCTCCTTAAACCTCTCCACCTCTCTCCTCCTTTAATAGGCTCCCTACTTTCTGGACTGAGCTTTTGGCCACCTGTCCCTAATATCTCCTTCTGTGGACTGGGAGCTCAAATGTTGTTTGATAACAGGCCTTGGGACTATTTGATGATGCTAAAGGTGCTTTATAAATGCAAGTTGACATTGGCATTCAATGGCATTACCATCGCTGAATATTCCACTATGAATATCCTGGGGGTTACCATTGACCAGAAACTGAACTGGGCTAGCCATATAAATAATGTGGCTACAAGAGGGGATCAGAGACTCGGAATAGTGTGACAAGTAACTCACCTCCTGGCTCCCCAAAGCATCTACAAGGCACAAATCAGGGGTGTGATGAATACTCTCCACTTGCCTGGATGAGTGCAGCTCCTACAACACTTAAGAAGCTCGACACCATCCAGTACAAAGCAGCCCCGCTTGATCGGCACCACATCCACAAACATTCACTCCCTCCACCACCGACGCACAGTAGCAGCAGTGTGTGTACCATCTACAAGATGCACTGCAGCAACTCACCAAGGCTCCTTAGACAGCACCTTCCAAAACCACGACCATCTAGAAGGACAAGGGCAGCAGACACATGGGAACACTGCCACCTGCAAGTTCCCCTCCAAGCCACACACCATCCTGACTTGGAAATATATCGGCCGTTCCTTCACTGTCGCTGGGTCAAAATCCTGGAGCTCTCTCCCTAACAGCGTGGTAGGTGTACCTACACCACACGGGACTGCAGCAGTTCAAAAAGGCAGCTCACCACCACCTTCTCAAGGGGCAATTAGGGATGGGCAATAAATGCTGGCCCAGCCCAGCGACACCCACATCCCATGAACGCATTTTTGAAAAAGTTGTAATTATACCCTCTGACAAGTGGAGAGGTGATGTCGCATTTCTATTGAGGGGAGACAATTAAATAATACTGACACACTTACAAAGACATTTTCAAATACAAATGTGATGCGAATAATTTACAATGTAAAATATCATAAAAATATGTAGGAAGCTGGTGAGGGAGCAGACTAGGTGGCTCACAGGGATGAGAGAATGGGGCTGATTGGATAGGCCAATGGCCTGCTTCAGGACTGGAGTGCTATTGGCCAAGCTTGCTAACCTGACTCCATTTCCCTCTTGCCCTGATTCCTGCAAGGACTTCATTCCATTCTCACAGATGCTCCGTCTCAATCCCACCTGTTCTGACGATCCCACCTCAGCCGCACACAGGAGGAGGCCATTTAGCGCGGAGGAGGTCATTTGGCCCATCGAGTCTATGCCAGCTGTCCGCAGAGCAATCCACTCAATCCTACTCCCTGCCCGGTCTCCATATCAAGTGTCTGTCCAATTTGCTTTGGGTTGTTTCTGCTTCCAACCCCCTCATAAGCAGTGAGTTCCAGGTCATCACTCACTGTGTTAAAGGTTTCCTCATATTCCCCCATCCCCGCATTATTGCCCAAGACCTTAAATCTGTGTCCGCTAGTCCTTGTGCCATTAGCTGATGGGAATAGCTCTCCTATGTCTACCTTATTACCTCTCATCTTGTCCCCCTCTATGAAATCTCCCCTTAATCCAAGGAGAACAAGCCCAGCTTCTCCAACCTAACCTTGTTGCTAAAAATCCCCTCATCCCCGGGACGGTTCTGGTAAATCTCCCTCCGCACCCTCTCAAGAACCCTCACATCCTTTCGGAAGTGTGGTGACCAGCACCGGACGCATTACTTTGGCTGGGGCCTAACCAGAGCTTTACAGAGGTTCAGCATCACTTCCCTGCTTTTGTGCTCAATACCTCTACTTATGAAGCCCAAGGTCCCGTATGTTGTGCTAACCATTCTGTGAGGAAGGAATATCTCATTAGACTTTGACTGTCTGGACTCTGGACAATATTCCTTTTCTCTGTGGTGAATGCACTGTAAATCTTTCTTTTCTCTATCCCTCTCTTTGTTTCATTCATTCATGGGATGTGGGAGTCGCTGGCTAGGCCTTCTTGAGCCGCTGCAGTCCCTGTGGTGTAGGTACACCCACCGTGCTGTTAGGGAGGGAGTTCCAGGATTTTGACCCAGCGACAGTGAAGGAACGGCCGATATATTTCCAAGTCAGGATGGTGAGTGGCTCGGAGGGGAACTTCTAGGTGGTGGTGTCCCCATGTGTCTGCAGCCCTTGTCCTTCTAGATGGTAGAGGTCATGGGTTTGGAAGGTGCTGCCTAAGGAGCCTTGGTGAGTTGCTGCAGTGCATCTTGTAGATGGTACACACACTGCTGCTACTGTGCGTCGGTGGTACTTTCCAGTTGCAATCCTCCTTCTGCGTTTGAGTGTGTGCTATTAAACTAACCCTTCAAGTTCAACCTATCTCACGTTAATAGAAAACTAGATCGCTCCAAAGCCGAGAGGTTGGGGAATACGCCACTGCTTATATAGGGGGAAACAAATTTAAAAATACCTTTCCGCTAATGGACGGGTGGTGAGAGGAGAAACTGGCGCTGTTTAAAATAAACCCCCTGCTGTCCGTAACAATTCTTTCAATATCTCCTGCCATCTTCAAAGATTGATGCACCCTCAGGTCCCTCTGTTCCTGCACGCTCCTCAGAGCTAAGCCATTCAGTATATATTGCCTCTCCCCAACCCTTTTGCCAAAATGGAGGCCTCGCACACTTCTGATGTGTTGGCCCTCTTCAACTGAGGATTCCAGTCCCCTCCGTGCCTCTCGAGCCCTCGGCCATTTCCATCCCATTTCTTGCCTCTCTGCTCTCACCTCTTCCTCTCCCCTCCCACGCCCATGATAGGTAAAAGCAAAAAACTGCAGGATGCTGGAAATCCAAAACAAAAACAAAAATAAAAAGACCTGGAAAAACTCAGCAGGTCTGGCAGCATCAGTGGAGAGGGACACAGTTAACGTTTCGAGTCCATATGACTTTTCAACAGAACTAAGGAAAAGTAGAAGAGGTGAAATATAAGCTGGTTTAAGGGGCGGTGGGACAAGTAGAGCTGGATATAGATTTTTCTTTTTCCACCTGTTTCCATTATTTTTAAATGTATTTCCATCCATTGTTTTATCTCTACCTTTTAGCCTATTTCGATTCCCCCCCACCCCACCCCCACTAGGGCTATCTGTACCTTGCTCGTCCTGCTTTCTACTCTTAATGAGCACATTCCTTAGATAATATCACTACCTTCAACACCTCTTTGTCCTTTTGTCTGTGACATCTTTTGGTTATCTCCACTTATCACTGACCCTCTATCCAGCTCTACCTGTCCCACCCCCCCTTAAACCAGCTTATATTTCACCCCTTTCCTATTTTTACTTAGTTCTGCTGAAGGGTCATATGGACTCGAAACGTTAACTGTGTTCCTCTCCGCAGATGCTGCCAGACCTGCTGAGTTTTTCCAGCTATTTTTATTTTTGACCATGACAGGCAAGGTTGCCAAATCTCCAGGACTGGCCTGGAGTCTCCAGGGATTGAAGGATCAGTCTCCGGGACACTGTTGTGTGCAACCCCGGAGAAAAATCATCGGGACATTAAAAATAGACCTTTTAAAAAAATAATTTCTGCGATTTCTTCTTCAAAAAAATTCTGGAGCAAAATCATCGGGACATTAAATTTCCTTTGAATGTTTCTCTTTACAAGATATTAAAATATTGAAAATGGGAGACAAAAGGCTGTTGGCTGAGAGTCAAGCATCATCCAATGAGGCAATGAATCTTTCTGTTTTGTTCCGACCGAGATGGAGGGAGTGCACCATCTCTTGTCCCACTGCTCCACAGGTCACCGTGTATTCTTAAACAATTTCTCCAGCCACCTGTATGGCCAAACACGTCCTTCACCTATTAACCTCAAAATGACCATCCAATGCCCAGGTTTCTTCAGTAAACAACAAAATTATTAGTTTATTATAAAACCAGACTGGTCAAGTAGAAGACAAAGCTGATTAACAAACAGCATGAGATATGAAAGTGCAATGATCACTCTTTCTAAATACCCTAACACACACACACACTCACACACACACACACACAAACAAACACAGACACACACACACTCTCTCACACACACACAAACACACACACACACACACAGACAGACAGACACACACACACACACAGACAGACACACACACACACAGACAGACAGACACACACACACACAGACAGACAGACACACACGCACACACTCACAGACACACAGACAGACACAGAAAGACACACACACACACAGACAGACACACACACACACAGACACACACACAGACAGACAGAAACACACACACATACAGACACACACACACCAAAGAGAATAATAAAACAAAATGGAGGAATTCAAGGGAAAAGATGGTGGAGTCCTTGAAATGGTGTCCAGGTTATACGGTTGGTCTCTCAGTGCTGGTCTGGGAAACAATCGATGACTCTTGTCTTACTCTTCAGACGGACCCGAGGAAAACTTGCAGTCAGTTGATTTTGGAATGTAAGGCGGCTTCGGAGCAAATATGCCACTATCAGCACCCTCTTTAGTCTTTAGCACTACCATTAACACTCCCTTTGTCCTGTGTCCATGACGCCTTTGTCAAATCTCTCCTTAGCTCCCACTAATCCCTGACCTTCTATCTTGCTCCACCTGCTCCAACCCCTCTTAAACAGTAGAAAATCCATCACATTCTTACTTCTCTTGAGCCCTGGAGAAGAGTCATACAGCCTCGAAATATTAAACTCTGGTTCCTTTCTCCACAGACGCTGCCAGACCTGCTGAGTTTTTCCCGGCATTTTCTCTTCCCTCTCACTGTTTGCTTTGGACTGGGTCTGGAGCTTCAGGAGCGGTTGGCTTCTTTAACCGAGCGGGTTGATCCTTCTTGTTCCCCCACCCCCCCGCCCCCAAAGCAAAACCAGTCTAGCAGATTTTAAACCACGCTTTTCCCAGGAATGGCTTCTTCCGCCAAAGCCATAAACCACCAGGCGATCCTTCTGTGAACGGTCTGCCGGGTGGGGGTGGGTGGGGGGGGGGGGGGGGGGGGGGGGGGGGGGGGGGGGGTGGAGGTGGTGGTCAAGAGGTTTCGAGCTCCGTGTAAACTGCTTAATTAACATTTCTTATAAAAAGCTGTCTTTTCCAGGAACAGCAGCCACCAGAGTCCTTGCATTAACCCTTTGAGGGACAGGTGTCTTTTAAAACAAAAACACAAATTCTTCCAGGGGATGTTCCAAGTTCTTGAAAACGAACCATTTTCTGTGATTGAGGCGCCCGTGACAGCTTTCCAAATGGTGTAGGGAGGCAGTGCGTCACGAGGCCGGAAGAGCCGGCCGACCAATGGCTGAAGCCGGGTGGGGATGGGGAAGTCATGGGATGAAACCTCCAGGAATGCTTTTAGTTGCAGTTGGCAACCCGTTAATGATCGGGCTTCCCCCTTACCCTCACCCTCCACCCCACCAGCTTCCAAATTCAGCAGATCGCCCTCTGCCGTTTCTGTCACCTCCAGCTCCATGCCAACACCAAACACGGACCACCCCGCTCCCCTTTCCCCACCCCCACCCCGGCACCCCCTCCGCACTCCCCTTTCAGCATTTTGAAGGGGCCACTCCCTCAGCACCACCATGATCCAGTGAACGCTCCCCTTCCCTCTGCACCTTGCCAGGCAACTGCAGGAGATGCAACACCCTGAACTTTAACCTTCATCCGTCCCAGTCATTTCACTGGACTCAATGGGCCCAATGGCCTCCCTGCACTTCTTACAATTTACCTCCATCAACTCGAGACCATCCAAATATCTGCTGCCTGTGTCCTAACTCGCATCTCTGTAACCTCCCCCAGCCCCTACACACCTCCCTATCTCTGTAACCTCCCCCAGCCCCTACACCCCTCCCTATCTCTGTAACCTCCTCCAGCCCCTACACCCCTCCCTATCTCTGTAACCTCCTCCAGCCCCTACACCCCTCCCTATCTCTGTAACCTCCTCCACCCCTACACCCCTCCCTATCTCTGTAACCTCCCCCAGCCCCTACACCCCTCCCCATCTCTGTAACCTCCTCCAGCCCCTACACCCCCTCCCTATCTCTGTAACCTCCTCCAGCCCCTACACCCCTCCCAATCTCTGTAACCTCCCCCAGCTCCTACACCCCTCCCTATCTCTGTAACCTCCTCCAGCCCCTACACCCCTCCCTATCTCTGTAACCTCCCCCAGCCCCTACACCCCTATCTCTGTAACCTCCTCCAGCCCTTACACCCCTCCAAGATCTCTGCGCTCCTCCAATTCCGGCCTCTTGCCCATCCCCCGATTCCCATCGCTCCACCATTGGCGGCCGTGCCTTCAGCTGCCTGGGGCCCAAAGCTTTTGAATTCCCTCCCTAAATCTCTGCACCTCTCTCTCTCTCCTCCTTTAAGATACTCCTTAAAAGCGACCTCTTTGACTGAGCTTTTGGTCGCCCTGTCCCTCATATCTCCTCACGTGGCTTGGAGGTTAAATTTCGTTTCATAACATTCCTGCGAAGCACCTTGGAACGTTTTACTGCGCTGAAGGGTCAGGAAAACGGGAAACAGTTACAGCGGCGGAGGGAGTCCAAAGAATCCCGGATGTTGGTGGGAAGAGCCTGGTACAGCGGGAGGACGATCAGGATGAGGTAGGAGGAGTCAAGGAAGGACAACATCTATTCTACAGGTAAAGAAATGATGGGTTGACCGGGGTGGTCCAGCTCGTGAATCCTGGGAAGGAGATGGAGACGGCCTGTGGGAGAATGAGGTTATAGGTTGGTGGGGGGTGGGGTGGGATGAGCTGGGGTAGCTGGGGAAATTCTCCAGAGGAGACGAGATCAGTCCCAACACAACAAAATACAGCGGACGCCAGATCTGAAGTGAAAATAAACCCCAGAAAATGCTGTAAATACTCAGCAGGACAGCTGGAGAGAAACAGGAGTAACCTTTCAGCACTGTGGCCTTTCATCACAAGCGGTAAAAGTTAGAGATGTAATCGGTTTTCAGCAACTGATAGGGGGAGGGGGAGAGGGGGCTGGGGGGGGGAGGAAGAACAAAAGGGAAGGGCTGTGATAGGGGAGATGGCAGGAGAGATCAAACAACAAATGGGGCGCTGGCGCAAAGCAAAAGGCATGGGGCAGGGAAGGAGAGAAAAGATGGGTCCAGAGGAGGTGCGAAGGGCAGAATGGTGAACAGCTGCTGCCCAAAAGCAAAAACAAGAGGGGGAAAAAAAATGGGTTGAGAACCAAAGCCAGCAAAGAAAGCGGAAAGAAAATGAAGGCAGAGGTTATGGTCTCAAATCGTTGGACTCGGTGTTGAGTCCGGAAACTTGAAAAGTCCCCAGTTGAAAGATGAGGTGCCGGTCCCCAAGCTTCATTGGAAACCGCAGCTGGCCAAGGACAGAGAGGTCAGGGTGGGGAGCAAGGTGGGCAATTGAAGCGACCGTGGACCGGCAACACCCCCAACACCCACCTCCCCCCTCTCTTTCCCACAGCAATTTTCCAAGCAAGCGCCGCCTCCTGTCGTTTCAATTGCTTCCACTCTGACCCCCTCCCATCTGCTTCTGTGTCTCTATGAAGCTCAGTGAACTTTTCCCATCTCGGGTTGGGGGTGGGGGCGAGAGGTCAGTGACCTGAGCTCAGCGAGGGCAGTCTGGGGATGGACGGCTATTGATCTTCTCCAGTGCGGTTGTGGTCGATGGGGTGGGGGAGGTCGGAGGACCTGTTGGCAGTTCAGCCTCCGCAAGGTGGAGGCCGGATTGCCGGACAGCACCGGCGTTGCTGTTGTCAGCTCGAGCCTGACCGGAACAGGAGTGGATGAGGTGGGACGGGGGTAGGCTAGAGCAACCAAGACCGCCAACATCATGCCGGCCGCACCCAATGAAAAGATTTTGAGGGCAAGCGGAAAATGGGAATTCTAACTCCATTGGGCAGGGATGAAGACTCCCAGCGTGGACGCAACGGCGTGCTCAGCTCAACATTCACCAAGTTGCTCGGCTAGAGCAAAATAAACAGCAGAAGCCGGCCATTCGGCCCCTCAAGCATTCAGCCTCATCATGGCTGATGATAGCTCACGGTGGTCAATCAAGAAAAAGGGCCGGGTCACGTTTCTTCCATGTGATTGGCTGCACCGTCCCTTTCCGAGGTTGCAGTTGGTGGAAGCGCACGTCAATCAGCAAAGTGGGCGAGGAGAGCTCCGCCTTCATCTGACTGGCTGCAGCGGCTGTCCATCAGAGGGCCGGCGCCGGATGGACGACCAATCAGCGACGGACGATAAGAGGGGGCTCCCCCGCCTCTGATTTGATCCAGGCCACGTCAATCAAGCGCATGAGCGGGACAAAGGTCGGTCACGTGGGACTGGCTACCGCGGCTGTCCATCAGGGAGGCCAGCGACGGCGGAACGACCAATCAGTGAGAAACGCCCGGGGGGGGGGGGGGGGGGGGGGGGGGGCGCTCGCTGCCTCCGATTGGTCGGCGGCACAGCTCAATCGGACGGCTGGCGTCGCCCCTTCCCCGCTTCCCGAGCCGTCGGCGTCATGACATCACACGCAAGCCAACCAGGGGGTGCGGGGTGGTGTGTGTGTGTGCGCAAAGGCCCCTCAGGGTCACCCACATTGGCGGAGGGCGACGTCAATCAGAGCCCTTCGTCAACAGATTGGCCGACCCACACGTCAATCGGGGGCCGGCCGGTCACGCTATTGGCTAAGCCGGTTTCATGTTGGGTTGCGCCGCGGTTTGCTTGGCGCGCTGTCCCACAACCGCCTTTCATTTTTTTTCCAAGGGGGGGGAGGGGTGGGGGGGAATGATTTAAAAAAAAATGTAGTGCTCACCGTTAACGGGCGATGAGCTTTCCCACTCCGAAGTGATCCGGATAAGAAACCGGAGGGTGAAAAAAAAATTCTCCACAGCCGCGGCCTGGTCATCGGGGAGCGAGTGAAGCCTGTCGGCGAGAGGACTTGGGTCGGTTTGCTTGCTTGTTTATTTATCTTCGGAGGGGGAGGGGGAGTAACGGTCATCCCAGTCTTCTCGTTGTTAAAATTTCTCATGAGGGTTTTTGCCCGGCCGCCGGCGCCCTGCCCCCGTTTTCAAAATTCCGTCGAAGCGCCGGCGGCTGGGCACTGCGCCGGCGCGGGAGCCGGGCAGGCCGGGCACCGCGCCGGCGCGGGAGCCGAGCGGCCGGGCACTGCGCCGGCGCGGGGGGAGCCAGGCGGCGCCCCGGGCACCACCGCTGAGCCGGCGCGGTAGCAGCGCCAGTGTGGCCTTCTGGGAGTTGTAGTTCTTTCCCCCCCCCCCCTCTCTGTTGGGTGTCAGTGGGAATCAGGGAATTGCAGCAGCCACAATACTGCCTGAAACCTGAGATATGTTGCTTTGTCTTTCATCCTTCCTTGTTCCAAGCGTTGGCCGCACCATGAACAATCTTCTTCCACTGATTTCTACTCACTGCCTTCCTCATTGAGGGGCCAGTCCACGCTCTGGTGCTATCCATCCATTCTATCTTGAGTCATTCCTTGGGCATGTTTTCCAGGTATTTTGCCTAAAGGCATTATCTCTTTCTCTTCCCCCCCCCCCCCCCCCCACAAACACTCCCCTCTGTCTGCACCAAGTGTCTGAAACACATAAGACCATATGAGACATAGGAGCAGAAATTAGGCCATTCGGCCCATCGAGTCTGCCCCGCCATTCAATCATGGCTGATAAGTTTCTCAACCCCATTCTCCCGCCTTCTCCCCGTAACCTTTGATCCCCCTTACCAATCAAGATACCTATCTATCTCGGTCTTAAATACACTCAATGACCCGGCCTCCACAGCCTTCTGTGGCAATGAATTCCATAGATTCACCACTCTCTGGCTAAAGAAGTTTCTCCTCAACTCTGTTCTAAAAGGTCTTCCCTTTACTCTGAGGCTGTGCCCTCGGGTCCTAGTCTCTCCTGCGAATGGAAACATCTTCCTCACGTCCACTCTATCCAGGTCTTTCAGTATTCTGTAAGTTTCAATCAGATCCCCCCCCTCATCCTTCTAAACTCCATCGAGTATAGACCCAGAGTCCTCAAACTTTCTTCCTATGTTAAGCCTTTCATTCCTGGGATCATTCTTGTGAACCTCCTCTGGACCCTCTCCAGGGCCAGCACATCCTTCCTGAGATACGGGGCCCAAAATTGCTCACAATATTCTAAATGTGATAAAAACAAAAAAACTGCAGATGCTGGAAATCCAAAACAAAAACAGAATTACCTGGAAAAACCCAGCAGGTCTGGCAACATCGGCGGAGAAGAAAAGAGTTGACGTTTCGAGTCCTCATCACCCTTCGACAGTTCTGTCGAAGGGTCATGAAGACTCGAAACGTCAACTCTTTTCTTCTCCGCCGATGCTGCCAGACCTGCTGGGTTTTTCCAGGTAACTCTGTTTTTGTTTTATATTCTAAATGTGGTCTTACCAGAGCCTTATAAAGCCTCAGCAGCACATCCCTGCTTTTATAGTCTAGTCCTCTCGAAATAAATGCCAACATTGCATTTGCCTTCCTAACTACCGACTCAACCTGCAAGTTAACCTTAAGAGAATCCTGGACTAGGACTCCCAAGTCAGGCGCTTCCATGATTTCGCTGCCTCAAACAAGTTCCTCTGAGCACCAGCTTTCTTGAGCACCTCACTCATTTGTCCGCATGGCAGTCCATGCCACACGTAATCTCCATCTGAGTCCTTTCATTTTAAACGCTCTTACTCAAGCCTCGTTGCTTTTCTTGATGGCCCAGCTTTCACAGCCGTACATGGTCACAAGGACCCTCAGAAGACGAATTTTCATTGTGGCCGAGATACTGTGGCTGCTCGTTTAAGTAAGTTCACAATGTTAAAATGTTGAGCATTCACCATTGATAAGTCTAGCCTGACCTTCTTCAGTGGACCCTGCACCTTCCGTGATGGGTGACCCAAGTTAGCAGAAGGTTACAGTTCAAGCTGAACTTGGTTCATCAGAATCTTTCAGGTCTTTCCATCCAACCCCACCACCTTCGCCTTGTCACCGTGGATCAGTAGGCTGAAATCTTTAAGTGCTAGAAATACTCAGAAGGCTGGGCAGCATCGGTGGAGAGAGAAGCACAGTTAATGTTTCAGGCCGATGGCCACCCTTTGTCAGAGCTGAGGACAGGTCCTGAAATGTTTTCATAGAATGCTTACTGCACAGGAGGAGGCCATCTGGCCCGTCATGTCCATGCTGGCTCTCCATAAGAGCAACTTGTCTCGCGCTACTCCCCTGCCTCTTTCCCCCCCTCCCCCATAACCCGCAATTCTTTCCCTTTTCAGATAATGACCCAGTTCCTATTTGAAAGCCGTGATTGAATTTGCCTCCACCCACACTCTCTGGTAGTGCGCTCCGATCCTAACCAACTCGCTGTTTGAAAAAGTCTTACCTCATGCCTCCATTGCTTCTTTTGCCAATTACCTTAAATCTGTGCTCCTCTCGTTCTCTATCCTTCCGCCAATGGGAACAGTTTCTCTCGACCCACTCCGTCTAGAACCCCCCCCCCCCATCTCCTGATTTTGAACATCTCTATCAAATCCCCTCTCAACCCCCTCTTCTCCGTGGGAAAACAGTTCCGGTCTCTCCACGGACCTGATGTTCCCCATCCCCAGGACCACTCTCGTGAATCTTTTCGCTTGACTCACACCTGGGACGGGGTGGGTTATCTTATGAAGAAAGGTTGAACAGATTGGGCTGACGCCCATTGGAGTTCACAAGAATGAGAGGTGATCTTATTTAAGCTTCTGATAGGGTACTTGCCAGGAGGATGTTCCCACTTGTGGGAAAGACTGGAACCAGCGGACACAGTTTAAGAATAAGAGCTCTACCGTTTAAGGAGGGAGCAAGGAGAATTTCTTTCCCCTGAGGTTCGTTAGCCTGTGGACTTCTCTTATCCAGCGAGCAGTGGAGGCTGGGTCATTGAATATATTCAAGGCTGAGTTAGACAGACTTTTCACCGACAAGGAGTCGAGGGTTGTTGGTGCAGGGCAGGAAAGTGGAGTTGAAACCACAACCAAATCACAACCAATCGCTCGATCTTATTGAATGGCGGAGCAGGCTGGAAGGGCTGAACGGCCAACTCCTGCTCCGAAGTCCTACGTCCCTACCCTCTCTAATGCCTTCACGTCCTTCCCAAAGTGTGGTAGGAACAAGGGTTTCAAGCAGCTTTGGGCCACTTTTCATGGGTGTCTCTTTGCTTCAGAAACATTAGCTTTACTTTTAAACCTACGGGCTGGAAAGTCTCACTGCTGAATGAAGTGAAGACACATCCCTCAGAGCGACAGATGCTCGAGTTTGCTGTCAAGCTCCGGCAGTGTTTGAGAGAGCATGCTGCATCTGCACGTGTACTGACCGATGGAAGGTGGCCGTGAAACGTCCCCCTCTCTTCCCCTCTCTGCAGACGCTGCCTGACCTGCTGAGTATTTCCGGCATTTTCTGTTTTTGTTTCAGATCCCCAGTATTCGCAGCACTCGATTAGCGTTCAAGAGAGCTCTAAATGTGGCTGTTAAAGAGAAAACAAGACTTGCATTTATGTAGCGCTTTTCGCCACCAGTGGGCGTCCCAAAGTGCTTCAGTGGAGTGTAGCCACAGTTGTAATGTAGGAAATGCAGCAGTCAATTCGTGCACAGCAAGCTTCCACAAACAGCAATGAGATTAAATACCCAGATCATTTGTTGTTTTGTCATGTTAGTTGGGGGATAAATATTGGCCAGTATACAGGGGAACTCTTTCTCTCCCACTCATAGAGACTCTTTATATAGACTGTTTGCTCTCGTGCGCTGTTTAAATAGATTCTGTAGACTGTTTGCTCTAGTGCACTATTTAAGTAGCCTCTGTAGACTTGTTTGCTACAAGACAGACTGTTTGCTGTGTCCTGCCATATGCCCCAGGCAGCTGAAACTTATAGGTTACTTATAGATCTTATAGGAAAGACTTAGAGGTCTTTCTCTCTGTCTTTCTCTCTGTCTTTCTCTCTGTCTTTCTCTCTGTCTTTCTCTCTGTCTTTCTCTCTGTCTTTCTCTCTGTCTTTCTCTCTGTCTTTCTCTCTGTCTTTCTCACTGTCTTTCTCACTGTCTTTCTCACTGTCTTTCTCACTGTCTTTCTCACTGTCTTTCTCACTGTCTTTCTCACTGTCTTTCTCACTGTCTTTCTCACTGTCTTTCTCTCTGTCTTTCTCTCTGTCTTTCTCTCTGTCTTTCTCTCTGTCTTTCTCTCTGTCTTTCTCTCTGTCTTTCTCTCTGTCTTTCTCTCTGTCTTTCTCTCTGTCTTTCTCTCTGTCTTTCTCTCTGTCTTTCTCTCTGT
Organism: Carcharodon carcharias; assembly: GCF_017639515.1. Lineage (NCBI taxonomy): Eukaryota > Metazoa > Chordata > Chondrichthyes > Lamniformes > Lamnidae > Carcharodon > Carcharodon carcharias. The sequence goes on from NW_024470726.1 coordinate 3,634,671, forward strand.
CTTTCTCACTGTCTTTCTCACTGTCTTTCTCACTGTCTTTCTCACTGTCTTTCTCACTGTCTTTCTCACTGTCTTTCTCTCTGTCTTTCTCTCTGTCTTTCTCTCTGTCTTTCTCTCTGTCTTTCTCTCTGTCTTTCTCTCTGTCTTTCTCTCTGTCTTTCTCTCTGTCTTTCTCTCTGTCTTTCTCACTGTCTCTCTCTCACTGTCTCTCTCTCACTGTCTCTCTCTCTCTGTCTCTCTCTCTGTCTCTCTCTCTGTCTCTCTCTCTGTCTCTCTCTCTGTCTCTCTCTCTGTCTCTCTCTCTGTCTCTCTCTCTGTCTCTCTCTCTGTCTCTCTCTCTGTCTCTGTCTCTGTCTCTGTCTCTGTCTCTGTCTCTGTCTCTCTCTCTGTCTCTGTCTTTCCCTCTGCCCGCCTCTTTCGCTCCCTCTGCCCGCCTCTTTCGCTCCCTCTGCCCGTCTCTTTCGCTCCCTCTGTCCGTCTGTGTCTCTTTCTCTCTGTCTTTTCCGCTATCTCAACCTCTTCTGCAGACAGCATTTGATATCAAATTTGTTTGTGGAAGTGTTTCCTAATTTCAATGGCTTGAATTTCTAGACACACCATGCACCAACCAGCCACCCCTCCCCCTAACCCCAGCCTTTCCACAGAAAGCCTCTTTTATTTTTCCAACCTTGCTTGAAAGGACTCCTTGCTTTGTAGAATAAGCAACCCCCCAGTGACACACTGTGGGGCAGCCAGCACCCAATGAATTTTATATACCCTGTTGAAAGGGCCATTTGTCAGGACACAGTGGCTGAGGCTGGTTGTGTCCTCCTCAAAAGGTGACTTTCCAGTAAGCCTCACTGGCCCCCACCCCCTGCCTGGGATGTGGACTTTGCTGGCCAGGTCAGCATTTATTGTCCTTGAGACACTGGTGGGTGAGCCGCCTTCTTGAGCCGCTGCAGTCCCTGTGGTGTAGGTACACCCACCGTGCTGTTAGGGAGAGAGTTCCAGGATTTGGACCCAGCGACAGTGAAGGAACGGCTGATATATTTCCAAGTCGGGATGGTAAGTGGCTGGGAGGGGAACTTCTAGGTGGTGGTGTTCCCCATGTGTCTGCTGCCCACGTCCTTCTAGATGGTAGAGGTTGTGGGTTTGGAAGGTGGTTTTCCCTCCTTAGAATGGGGAAACGTGATGTGGTGGTAACGTTACTGGACTAGTAATCCAGAGGCCCAGGCTAATGCTCTGGGGACACGGGTTTGAATCTTGCCACAGCAGCTGGTGGAATCTAAACTCAATGAATAAATCTGGAACTGAAAGCGAGTCTCAGTGATGGTAATCATGGTAGCCATCATGGATTGTTGTAAAACCCAACTGGTTCACTAATGCCCCCTTTAGGGAGGGAAATCTCCCGTCCTTACCCGGTCTGGCCTACACGTGACTCCAGACCCACAGCCATGTGGTTGACTCTTAACTGCCCCCCCTGAAATGGCCGAGCGAGACCACTCAGTTCAAGGGGCAATTAGGGATGGGCAATAAATGCTGGCCTTACCCCGTGAAAGAGAGAAAAAAAGCCACACAGCAGAGAGAAGGGAATGAATCTTCCTGTCTGAAGTGGTTCAGCCCTTTTGCTTGCCCTCCTCTGTGTTCAGTACTCTCCGTGTCAGGAAAGCCTCTGGCCGCGTTCTTACCCGGGTGCTGCTGTGTCACCTGGGGCTTACGATGTTCACACGCACTCTCTCCTCTCTCTCTCTCTCTCTCTCTCTCTCTCTCTCTCTCTCTCTCTCTCTCTCTCTCTCTCTCTCTCTGTTTCTCGGGAGCAGCAGTAGGGCCGGAGTGGCGCAGCGATGGCGTCCACCGACACCATGGAGCTGGTGGTGGAGGACCTGGGCATCTCGATGGAGGAGATCCGCGAGTGGATCGACAAGGAGCTGGAGAAGGTGGAGCTGCTGAAGCAGCGCAAAGCCGCGCTCCTGGAGCTGGAGAGCTGGGTGGAGAAGAAAGAGGCTGAAGTGGCTCATGTGGATGGCCTGTTCGAGGATGCCTCCAGGTACCGCTTCTTTTCAATCGAGTTTGCCCCTTCCCTCGCACCCCACCGTCCCGCCCCTCCATTCCCTGTGCCCCACATCGGAAAGGAAGGCTTGCATTTATATAGCGACTTTCACGACCTCAGGGCGCCCCGAAGCGCTTGACGTACTGGATGGGACTGCGGCAGCCAATTTGTGCACAGGAGGATCTCACAGCCGCTGATCTGTTTTTTTTTTTGTGTGTGTGATGTTGGTCGAGGGTTAAATATCAGCCCCGGGATTCTGGGGAGAACTCTCCCCGCAGCTTACCACGCCCCGCTCTTCTCCCTGTAGGATCTTTTACGTCTACCTGAGAGGGCAGACGTTATGTGGGGGGGGTGGGGGTGGGGATGGGATGTCGGTTTAACGTCTCGCCCAAAAGACAGCACCTCCCACAGTGCGGCACTCCCTCAGCACCGGGGAGTCTCAGCCTGGACTGTGAGCTCTGGAGTGGGGACTTGAACCTGTGTCCTTCTGACTCGCAGAGGAGGAAGCGCCACCTGTCGGTTAGTTCCCCCTACCCCCCCCCTGTCCTGCCAGCCCCGCGCCAGCAAATGAGGTTGGGGGTGCTGACCTCAACCGGGGGTGCTGCATTTAGCCTCGGCATTGGGACTGGCACGCCCGTCCGTGGACCGGTGGGCACGCAGACAGCGTCGGACGCAGCTGCGATTGTACCTCCTGGTCGAATAGCCTCCCTGGCCACTATGTGGGCTCGCGAATGAATGAATGAATGAATGGATGAGGGTGGGGGGGGGGGGGGGGGGGGGGGGGAGAGGGAGGGGAGGGAGCGTCAAGCTGAGTAAAGGCTGCAGCAGCCCCGCGGCTGGGTCCCCCCCCCCCCCCCCCCCCCCCCCCCCCACACCCCATCAACCCCGCCTTGTGTGCACTCAGGTCGGTGGACATGTGCGAATCGATGGTGAAGGACTTGTTCAGCAACCTGGGGCTGCAGTACGAGGAGGCAGACCAGGAGGATGCCAGTCAGGAGCAGGTGCCCGGGAAGGGCGGTGCCAAGCTGTCGGAAGTGATCGAGATCCTGGACGACGACGACGACGACGACGACGACGTGATGGCAGTGGAACCGGGTAGGAGCACTTCTGACCCTCGCTGTTGCCCCCCCCCCCCCCCCCCCCCCCCCCCCCCCCCCCCCCCCACCCCCACCCCACCCCCACCCCACCCCGGCAGAGTGTGCCAGCTTCAGACAGGGGAGCTGGCACTGCCGCTACACCAGTAACCCAGGCCGATGCTGTGGGGGCAGGGGTTCGAATAGCCCCCCCACCACGACCACTGGCGGAATTTCAATTCAGTTAATCAAATTTGCAATTGGAAGTAACGGTGTCCGTGGCAACTATCGATTGATGTAAAAACCCATTGGGTTCCCTAATGTCCCTTTAGCCACTGCCCCACGCATCTGGCATTATCACTACACTGCTCCCCCCACCCCAGTCTAAAACTCGCACATCCACACTTTCCTAAAGTTCTGACCCCCCAGACCCACAGCAACGTGGCTGACTCTTAAACTGCCCCCTGAAAAGGCTGAGCCTCTCCGTTCGAGGGGCAGTTAGGGGATGGGCAAGCAATGCCGGCCTTGCCAGCGACGCCCACATCCATAGAACACTACAGCACAGAAAACAGGCCATTCGGCCCTTCTAGTCTGTGCCGAAATATTATTCCGCTAGTCCCATTGACCTGCTCCCAGTCCATAACCCTCCAGACCTCTCCCATCCATGTATCTATCCAATTTATTCTTAAAATTTAAGAGTGAGCCCGCATTTACCACGTCAGATGGTAGCTCGTTCCACACTCACCACTCTCTGAGTGAAGAATTTCCCCCTAATGTTCCCCCTAAACCTTTCCCCTTTCACCCTAAAGCCATGTCCTCTCGTGTTTATCTCTCCTAATCTAAGTGGAAAGAGCCTACTCGCATTTACTCTGTCTATACCCCTCATAATTTTGTAAACTTCTTTCAAATCTCCCCTCATCCTTCTACGCTCCAAGGAATAAAGTCCCAATCTGTTTAAGCTTTACATGTAACTCAACTCCTGAAGACCCGGCAACAATCCCCGTGAAAGAATAAAGAGAAACAAATTCTGTAGACTCTCTCTCTCTCTCTCTCGGTGATTGTTTGACAGAGGCTGGATTGCTACCTTCACGTCCCCACCTCTTGCAAAAACACATTTTTCTTCTCTTTCCTGCCTCGACTTTTGTGACTGCCACTCCGATCAGTGTAGCAGGTAGGGATGCCCTGCACTCCCCTCTTGTCCCTGCCAAGCCCCCTGTTTTTTGTCGGACTGCAGGGAGATGTCGAGTGGGGTTCCCCGAGGGGCTTGGTGTTAGGACCCCTGCTCTTCTTGATCCACATTAATGACCTAGATTTAGGTTCAAAAATTGGAAGATGACTCATGACTTGGAAGCGTCGTGAACTGTGAGGGGGGTAGTGCTAGACTCCAGGGGGGAACATAGACGGGCTGGTGGGATGGGCAGACGAGCGGCAAATTCAATTTAATGCGGAGAGGTGATTCATTTTCGTGGGAAGAACGCGGAGAGACAAGATAAAACAAAGCGTGCAATTTTTAGGAGGGTGCAGGAGCAGAGGGTCCTGAGGAGAGAAAAAGACGAGAGAGAGAAGTGCGGAGAGGTTCAGGGAAGGAATGCCAGGGCTTAGGGCCCCAGGCAGCTGAAGGCTGACTGGGGATATATGTGCTCAAATCATTGAAGAATAGATTGAGAAAGTGGTTATAAAAAGGCATACAGGACTTTATGAAGAAAGCATAGAACACAAAAGCAAGTAAGTTGTGATAAACCTGTGTAAAACACTAGTTCGACCCCAGTGAAGTTCAATGCAAACAGGAGGAACAGCACCTCATTTTTCATTCCCCTCTATTTTTATATTTATTTCGATGTATTGTTTCATCTCCACCTTTTAGCCCATTTCGATCCCTTCCCCCCACCCCACCCCCACCAGGTCCATCTGCCACTAGCTTGCTTCCCTTAATGTCCCCATTAGCACATCCTTTAGATAATATCACCACTGTCAGCACCTCTTTGTAATTTTGTCTATGACATCATTGGCAATCTCTTCTTGGCCTCCACCTATCACTGGCCCTCTATCGAGTTCTCCTGTCCCACTCACTCCCCTCTACCAGCTTATATATCAACTCATTTCTATATGTCTTGGTTCTGATGAAGAGTCATACGGACTCGAAATGTCAACTGTATCTCTCTCCGCTGATGCTGAGTTTTTCCAGGTATTTTTGTGTTTGTACTAGTTCAGCCCCAACTGGGATATTGTGTCCTGTCCTGGGCTCCGCACTTTAGGAAGGATGTGAAAGCATTGAGAGGGTGCAGAAAAGGTCCATGAGAATAGTTCCAGCGATTAAGGACTTCGGCTACATGGATAGTTTGGAGAAGCTGAGGCTGTACATCTCGGAGAAGAGAAGCCTGAGAGGAGATTTGATAGAGGTGTCAAAATTATGAGAGGTCTGGACAGAGTAGATAGGGAGAAACTGTTCCCATTGGTGGAAGGATCGAGAACCAGAGGGCACAGATTTCTGTCTCGATTAGTCATTGTTTGAAAATAAATTTAACACCGAGACATGTAGGGAAATATTAGGGACAGTTGACCAAAAACTCAGTCAAAGAGGCAGGTTTTAAGGACCGTCTTAAAGGAGGGGAGAGAGAGAGAGAAAAAGAGAGAGGCGGAGAGTTTAGGGAGGGATTTCCAGAGCTCAGGCCCCCTTGCAGCTGAAGGCACGGCTGCCAATGGGAATCGGGGGATGTGCAAGAGGCTGGAATTGGAGAAGCGCAGAGATCTCGGAGGGGTGTAGGGGCTTGAGGGGGGTTACAGAGATAGGGAGGGGTGTAGGGGCTGGAGGAGGTTACAGAGATAGGGAGGGGTGTAGGGGCTGGAGGAGGTTACAGAGATAGGGAGGGGTGTAGGGGCTGGAGGAGGTTACAGAGATAGGGAGGGGTATAGGTTCTGGAGGAGGTTACAGAGATAGGGAGGAGTGTAGGAGCTGGAGGAGGTTACAGAGATGGGGAGGGGTGTAGGGGCTGGAGGAGGTTACTGAGATGGGGGGGGTGTAGGGGCTGGAGGAGGTTACTGAGATAGGGAGGGGTGTAGGGGCTGGAGGAGGTTACTGAGATAGGAAGGGTTGTAGGTTCTGGAGGAGGTTACTGAGATAGGAAGGGTTGTAGGTTCTGGAGGAGGTTACAGAGATAGGGAGGAGTGTAGGGGCTGGAGGAGGTTACAGAGATAGGGAGGGGTGTAGGGGCTGGAGGAGGTTACAGAGATAGGGAGGGGTGTAGGGGCTGGAGGAGGTTACAGACATAGGGAGGGGTGTAGGTTCTGGAGGAGGTTACAGACATAGGGAGGGGTGTAGGGGCTGGAGGAGGTTACTGAGATAGGGAGGGGTGTAGGGTCTGGAGGAGGTTACTGAGATAGGGAGGGGTGTAGGGGCTGGAGGAGGTTACTGAGATAGGGAGGTGCAAACAATTAATCATCCTTACGCTGAAATTGAGACTCATTCACCAAGGAGACTGCCAGATGACCCCATTGGCGCTTTCGTGTTTTATGAAAGGGGGTTGTCCGCAATCATCCCACGGAAGTTGTTCCCAGTGGTGAAGAGTTCGAACATGAGGGAGTGACTCAGGTGTAACATCGCAAGTGCGAAAGAGATGCCTGGTTGGCTAGATGAGGTGATTACATTGCAGAAGGAGGGCATTCAGCCCCTCATAGCTGTGCCAGCTCTCTTCCAGAGCAAATCGTCTGGCCCCATTCCCCTGAGCGGAGCCAGCTGTGGGGTAGAACAATTGAGCGACACAGCTTAAATAGGGGCAAGTGGCTGAGCTGGAAGTGAGGAGGAGGTTGAGGGGTTCTGGGTATAGGTAGGGCTGGTTCTATTAAGCTAACAAGTGAGCCGAGTGCGAAGGAACAACCTCAACGTTACAGCCAAGCCATTCAGCAATGAAACCATTTTCACCCGAAAGGTTAAAGGAAATCTGGAACTCTTGGCCCCTCCAAAAACACTGTCGGTGCTGAGTGGCAGTTGGAGATTGCTGGGTGTGGTGGGGGGGTGGTGGTGGTGGTGGTGGTGGTGGTGGACCGGGGGGTGACCAACCCATTGGGAACGATGTGTGGGTCAGAGGGAGCAGATGAGACTCATTGGAGCCCTCCAGAGAGAGTCAGCCCAGACTCGAGGGGCAGAATGGCTTCCTCTTGTGCCCTCATGATTCCCTCAATGGGGCTGAGGGGCAGATGGGCAGTGATCTGATTGGAATGGTGGAGCGCAGGCTCGAGGGGCCGAATAGCCTCCTCCTGCTCCCAACGCTGGTTTCCATTCCTGCGTTTTCCTTCGTCGCTCCCCAGCTAAGCAGGCATTTGCCGGGGGGGGAGGGGGGTGGGGGGAGGTTTTGTTGTAATCGCTGCTCAATCGTTTCCTCTCACGGTCGCTGGGACCCTGATGCCTTGCCCCATTCTGCGAGCGGGTGTGTTTTTAATCGTGCGTCGTGGCCCGGTCTGTTCTCCGTGCGCGGTTTTACTGATCGAACCAACTCCTCTTTCACAGTGGAAACGGGGCGAGTCGCCACCTCCGCATCGACCACGTCGACGGTGACAGCGCTGAGCAAAATCACTCGGGAGCCGTCCCTGGTGAGTGCGCCTGGCGAGCTTCGTTGGCAATGGCGCTCCTTCTCCCATTGGCGGCAGCAGCCCCCGCCCACCTGCCCAAGGCCCTGGCCTTCCCGGGGCCCTGCACACATCGGCTGAGCCCACCCTCTGTCCCGGCTGAGAGAGTTCTTTCAAAGAGCCGGCATTGGCATGTTGGGCCGAATGGCCGCCTCCTGTGCTGCGAGATTCCCTTATTGTCGTCATTAGCATGTAATTTTTTTTTTAGCAGTTACCTGATGCGCTGTCTGTGAATCCATCCCCTTTCTGGGCCTTGCCAAGGTTGGCCGGTCCAGCGAACGCTCGGCGCTCCGGGACTGTGCGGGGTGGTTATTACCACGGGCCGGGAGGCAGCGCCCGGAGTGCTCGTGTGAGGTCAAACTCCCCTCGCGGACGTCGCGTGGTGCGCTCCGATTGGGATGTGAAGGTTCTCGAGTTTTTTTACAGTATCGTCTCTAACTGACACACTCTCTTCACCCCCCCCCCCCACCCCCCTCGGCCCCTCGGTCTCTGTCCAGCTGCGAGATGCGATGGCGGCAATGCGAAAGTCCGCCCGGGACGTTCAGAAGTTTGTGGAGGCCGTTTCCAGGAAGCCACCGTCCACCGTGACCCCTTCCACTGGACTGCTTCGAGCTGTGACCACACAAGCAGGTCAGTTTAAGCCATTGGTGCCGTGGCGCCCTTCATGTCCTGGGGACGTCGTGAGGAAGTTTACAGCCAATGAAGTGCTTAATTGAAGTGTAGCTCCTATTGTCAGGTTCGACAGTGGGCGCGGACCTTCTCACAGGGCGGCGCTCCCTCGGCCCTGACCCTCGGACCGCGCGGCGCTCCCTCGGCCCTGACCCTCGGACCGCGCGGCGCTCCCTCAGCCCTGACCCTCGGACCGCGCGGCGCTCCCTCAGCCCTGACCCTCGGACCGCGCGGCGCTCCCTCAGCCCTGACCCTCGGACCGCGCGGCGCTCCCTCAGCCCTGACCCTCGGACCGCGCGGCGCTCCCTCAGCCCTGACCCTCGGACCGCGCGGCGCTCCCTCAGCCCTGACCCTCGGACCGCGCGGCGCTCCCTCAGCCCTGACCCTCGGACCGCGCGGCGCTCCCTCAGCCCTGACCCTCGGACCGCGCGGCGCTCCCTCAGCCCTGACCCTCGGACCGCGCGGCGCTCCCTCAGCCCTGACCCTCGGACCGCGCGGCGCTCCCTCAGCCCTGACCCTCGGACCGCGCGGCGCTCCCTCAGCCCTGACCCTCGGACCGCGCGGCGCTCCCTCAGCCCTGACCCTCGGACCGCGCGGCGCTCCCTCAGCCCTGACCCTCGGACCGCGCGGCGCTCCCTCAGCCCTGACCCTCGGACCGCGCGGCGCTCCCTCAGCCCTGACCCTCGGACCGCGCGGCGCTCCCTCAGCCCTGACCCTCGGACCGCGCGGCGCTCCCTCAGCCCTGACCCTCGGACCGCGCGTGAGGGCCAAGGCTCAAGTCTCTGGCGTGGTGACTCGAACCAACGACCTTCTGACTTGGAGAGTGCTGCTCGCTGATCCCTGGCTGACACCCTTCCATCTAAGAAAGAACTCACCCCTGTCCCTGCATCTGTCTCGTCTGAGAGGTGGCGGGTCTGACAGTGTAGCACACCCTCAGCGCCTGCACGGGGGGATGTGGGCCGAGCTTCTCAGCTCGCGCCCTGCGGAGTGTGGGAACGATTGTGACCGACTAGCTTGTGCACCCTTTGGTCCCCCCCCCCCCCCACCTCAGACCCTGAGAAGAGCGGACAGCCCGGCCTTGCCTTCTCCATGCCCTCTTCCCCGACCAGCACCCTCTCCTCCACCTGCAGCACCCACCCCCGGCCAGCCCGGCAGCCAGCCCCACCGGCCCCCGCCGGCAACCCGCAGCAGGCGAGCAGCACCGTGGTGGAGGACGGGGAGGTGGTGAAGGACGGCGACCTGTTCAAGGGCATGAGGATCCTGGGCAAGAAGCGGACAAAAACCTGGCACAAGGGGATGCTCATCGCCATCGTGACCACGGGTAAGTGCCCTGAGAGTCTCTAACGTCTAGTTTGCTTTGATAAATCTGTGTGTGTGTGTGTGTTATCTCCTCTCGTCCCTTGTTGTCACCCACTCTGGCTAGATTAGGGTGAAGTGGTGTGGTGGGGGGGGACGGGGGTTGTCAGAGTTCCTCCCACTCCTCGCCCTCCAGCCTGAAGAGATCACCCACCTACCTTCCTACCTCGGCCATTGCCCTGCCCCCGAAACCATCCTTCCCTTGGCGCCAGGTGGCGTGAAGCCCCATCCGCCCGGAGTCAGTGACCGTATATACTTGTGTAAAGGCCGCTTTTTTATTTAAGTCACGAGGGTCGACTTATACACAGGGCAATGCCTTCAGGGGAGCGCTAGAATTGGGCCCGAGCGCAGTGCAGACAGAGATGGCCTCGGTGGACTGAAGTTAAAACCAAACAACGCCAAAGAAATCGTTTTAATTAATTATCATTCGTAATCTGGTCGCTTTTTTAACAACTTGAATAAATACAAACAAAACTTAAATGTTTTAAATACTCACTCACCCGAGTGCATTTTTATTAGTATTTTTTCGTGAACGTCTCCAGAATTGGTTCTGAAATCTTTGGGCTTGGACCCCCCCCACCCCAACCTCCCCCGAAAGGGGTTGAATGTTGTCCGAGGTACGTGAGAAATGATGAGGTTTTTCCTTTAAAAGCCAAGATTCCTGGGGTTGACTTCTACGTGAGATTGAGTTTTACATGCCTTTGTACGGTAATTTTAAGCACGTGCGCACGATGTTGGGGTTTGTGCCCGCGATTCACCTCATACTTGCCCCAATAGAGGGCACCTTGGTTGCCTCCACCTCCCCCATCTCTTCCCCTCCCGCCCTCACCCCACCTCCACCCCCACCTTGCCCAGAAAATGCCTGTCCAGACACTGAGCGGGCTGTTCGCTTGTGGGTGCATCGCTGCTGCACGCAGTCCTTAACTGCGACATTTACATCATCCCCCCACCCCCCCACCCCCACCCCGTTGCAGTGGTACCTGGCCAAGTGAGCTGGAGCCCGCGCATGCAGCAGTGCGTTTCTGCCTACTCCTGCGTCGTGCGCCCCTGCCTCAAAAGACTGGTCGGAAAATCGCCCATGAGCGCTGGCATCACCAGAGAACTGGTCAGGCGGTGGAGCCCTGGTGGTTTCGGTAATTCTCTCCCCTCCCCCTCTCTCTCCCCCCTGGGGTGCTGATTCCGACTGTAACTCTCTTGGTCACGGCTCTGCTTGGACATTAGCTGACTCAGCGGTGATGTCGGACCTTCCTGACCTGTGCTGCCCAGCTACTGACTGGAAAGCGCCTTTTAACAACAGGGATCTTCATTTATATGGCACCTTTTATTAAGGTGCTGAAAGCCCCCCAAAGGCGCTGCATGGGATCGTAAGCAAAAGTTGACACCAGGCTGCATAACGAGATAAGGAGAGAGGCTACCTAAACCTCCGGCGAAGAGGTCAGCTTTAAAGAGCGTCTTAAAGACGGAGAGGTTCAGGGAGGGAATTCCAGAGCTCAGGCAGCTGAAGGCATGGCCGCTGTTGGTGGAGCGATGGGAATCGGGGGATGCGCAAGAGGTGAAGGTTTGCAGAGTGCAGAGTGCATTACTCAGTCAAATGCTGGAGGTGTCTGGACCTCTTCTTAACTTATATTTGATCTCGACTCTTGTAGCAGAAACCAAATCTAGGGGGCCATCGCTACAAGACGCTTGCTAATAAATCCAATGGGGAATTCAGGAGGAACTTCTTTACCCAGGGAGCGGGGAGAGTGCGGGACTCGCTCCCGCGGGGAGTGGGCAGAGTGCAGGACTTGCGCCCTTGGGGAGCGAGGAGAATGTGGGACTCGGTCCCGCGGGGAGTGGGGAGAATGTGGGACTCGCTCCCGCGGGGAGTGGGGAGAATGTGGGACTTGCTCCCGCGGGGAGTGGGGAGAATGTGGGACTTGCTCCCGCGGGGAGTGGGGAGAATGTGGGACTTGCTCCCGCGGGGAGCGGGGAGAATGTGGGACTCGCTCCCACAGGGAGCGGGGAGAATGTGGGACTCGCTCCCGCGGGGAGCGGTTGAGGTGAATAGCGGAGATGGGATTGAAGGGGGGAAGCTGGATGAACATGAGGGAGAGAGGAATAAATGGCTATGTTGATGGGGGGGGTGGCGGGAAGAGGCTCGTGTGGAGCAGAAACACCAGCACAGAGCAGATGGGCCGAATGGCCTGTTTCTATGTGCGCTTACCAAAAAAAACCCAATGAAACGCAGCAGTAGGCAAAGCGCGTTGGAGGAATGTTTCTGCAGGAACGCTAACATTTCGGGCTTACTTGACATCCTGTTTTTTTATTTCTTCGCCTCGAAACCAGGCAACGCCAACAAATACAAAGTGAAATTCGACAACAAAGGCAAGAGCCTGCTGTCGGGGAACCACATTGCCTACGACTACCACCCGGCGGCTGACCGGCTGATGGTGGGCAGCAGGGTGGTCGCCAAGTACAAGGACGGCAATTCGGTTTGGTTGTACGCAGGGATCGTGGCGGAGACCCCAAACAACAAGAACAAGACACGGTAAGGATGCCTGTGGCCGCCTCGCGGGCCCAGCCCTGTTCTGGCGGCGCCCACCCATGCGCCGCGGTGACTGAAAGGGGCCGTTTCGACACTTGTCACCTTTGGGGGAGCTTGGGCTTCCTAAACAGAGGGGTTAAGTACGAAAGCAGGGAAGCTACGCTGAGCCTTTACCCTCGCCCCCCGGACGGTCCCTCGGGATCGAGGGTGACTTGGTTCCACTCCGGTTCGATGGGTTCCGAGGTGGCTGCTAAGCCCCCAGTGCGCGATCTGCAGCCCCTGCCACAGGCCAGTCAGCTTACACGTGAAGGGGGGGGTCGCGGCTAGATGGGTTGCTTGGAGATGTGTGCGCTCGCTCCAACGCCTCAGCTCCGCCTCTGCACGCTCCCAAACAAGTCTCTCGATGTGCTCAGTACCTTCTCCATATTTGGTCGGTTACAGGCCAGGGTCTCCCATGAGTCGATGGGGGATGTTTGACCTCTTCGAGGATGCTTTTCAGGACATCCTTAAACTAGAGAGTGACAACGGTGGTGGGGTGGGGGGGTTAATAGTAGTTACTAAGGAAATGGTGGATGAAATTAACAAATATTCTGCCTCTGCCTTCGTTGTAGAGGATATAAAAATCTTTCCAGTAATAGCTGTAAATCAGGAGGTGGAAGCGAGAGGGGACCTTGGTGAAATTGCAATCACTGGGGAAGCGGTACTGAGCAAACTGATGGGCTGACAAGTCTCTGGGTCCTGATGGGCTTCATCCTAAGGGCTTAAAAGAGGTGGCTAATGAGGTAGTAGATGCTCTGGTGTTAATTTTCCAAAATTTGCTAGATTCTGGAAAGGTTCCATCAGACTGGAAAGTAGCAAATATAACCCCTCTACTCAAGAAGAACGGGAGGCAGAAAACAGGAAACTATAGGCCAGTTAGATTGATGTCTGCTGTGTGAAAGGTGTTAGAATCGATCATTAAGGAGGTTATAGCTGGGCACTTAGGGAAACTCGAGATCATGGGGAAGAGTCAACATGGTTTTGTGAAAGGGAAATCATTTTTAACCAATTTATTGAAGTTCTTTGAAGGAGTAACATGCTCTATGGATAAAGGGGAACCTATGGATGTGCTGTACTTGGATTTCCAGGAGACATTTGATAAGGTGCCACATCAAAGGTTATTGTGGAAAATAAAACCTCATGGTGTAGGGGGTAACATATTAGCTTGGATAGAAGATTGGCTGGCTGACAGAAAACAGAGGATGCATAAATGGGTCTTTTTCAGATTGGCAGGATGTGACAAGTTCAGACCCATAGGGTCTGTACTGGGGCCTCACCCTTTTACAATTTGTCAGTGTCTTAGATGAGGGGAGTGAAGGCACGGAAGCTAAATTTGCAGATGACACAAAGATAGGTAGGAAAGTATGTTGTGAAGAGGATATGAGGAGGTTGCAGACGGATACAGATAGGTTGACTCAGTGGGCAAAGATCTGGAAAATGGAGTTCAATGTGGGAAAAATGTGAAATAGTTCACTTTGGTAGGAAGAATTAAAAACAAACAGTATTACTTAAACAGGGAATGACTGCAGAATTCTGATGTGCAGAGGGATCTGAGTGATCTAGTGCATGAGTCACAAAAAGTTAGTATGCAGGTACAGCAAGTAATTAAGAAAGCTAATGGAATGTTATCCTTTATTATGAGAGAAATTGAACATAACTGAAGCATAACATCCTTATTTTTATACAGGGCATTGGTGAGCCCACATCTCGAATACTGTGTGCAGTTTTGGTCTCCTTATTTAAAAGCGTTGGAGGCAGTTCAGAGGAGGTTTACCAGATTGATACCTGGAATGAGTGGGTCATCTTATGAGGAAAGGTTGGACAGACTGGGCTTGTTTTCAGTGGAGTTTAGAAGAGTGAGGGGTGATTGGATTGAAGTTTACAAGATTCTGAACGGCCTTGACAAGGTGGACGTGAAAAGGATGTTTCCTCTTGTGGGTGAGTCCAGGACTAGGGGGGCCACTGTTTTAAAATTAGGGGTCGCCCTTTTAGGACAGAGATGAGGAGAAATTGTTTTCTGAGGTTTGTGTGACTTTGGAACTCTCTGCCTCAGAAGGAGGTGGAGGCGGGGTCAGTGAATATTTTTAGATAGGTTCCTGTTAGGCAACGGAATCAAAGGTTATCGGGGTTAGATGAGAATGTGGAATTCGAAACACAAACCGATCAGCCATGATCTTATTGAATGGCGGAGCAGGCTCGAGGGGCCGAATGGCCTCCTCTTGTTCCTATTTCGTAAGTTCGTATTTCCACTGCCCTCCTGGGAGTCTCCTGCTACATTCCGAATCTTTGTAAGGCTCTCATTAGGTCACAGCTAGAGCACAGCTAGACCAGTTCTGGCCACCACACTTTAGGGAAGACGTGAGGGTCTTGAGAGGGTGCGGAGGGGGATTTACCAGAACAGCTGCAGGGAATGAGGGATTTTACTCATGACGGTAGGTTGGAGAGGCTGGGTGTTGATGCGAAGGTGATTGAGGGGAGATTTGATAGAGGGGTACCAGATTTATTCATTCATGGGATGTGGGTGTCACTGGCTAGGCCTGCATTTATTGCCCATCCATGTTGGCCCCTGAGAAGGTGCTGGTGAGCTGCCTTCTTGAGCCGCTGCAGTCCATGACAGGTTTAGTTAGATAAGGTGGACAAAGAAAAGCCCTCCTCATTGACTGATGGTGTGCAAGAACTGGGAGGGCACAGGTGTCAGGTTTTGGGCAAGAGATACAGTGGGGGTGTGAGGAAGACCTATTTTACACAGCGCATGGTAATGATCTGGAACTGGCTGCCTACGGTGGCGGTTGGGAAGCGGAGACAATAAACGATTTCAGTAGGAAATTGGACAGACGCTTGAGGGAGATAAAGTTACAGAGCCACGACGATGGAGCGGGTGGAGGGGAATGGGCCTGGCTGGATTGCTCTACAGAGAGCCGGCATGGACTGGATGGGCCGAATGGCCAACCTTCGTGCTGCACTGACGTGAGTTGAGTTGCGACCAAAGCACCCAGTAGCTCAGTTCCACGTGTCACCCTTGCAGTTTGCGTTTCTATAGAGGCCGTAAAACATCCCCAAGGTGCTTCACAGGAGCATTGTCTGGCCAAGTTTGACACTGAGCCCCATCAATGGATCTAAGGACAGAAGCGCGGTCAGTAGAGATCGGTTTTAAGGAGGGAGAGTGAGAGGCAGAGAGGTTTAGGGAGGGAATTCCAGAGCTTAGGGCCCCAGGCAGCTGAAGGAATGGCTGCCAATGGTGCAGCGATGGAAATCAGGGGATGCGCAAGAGGCTGGATTTGGAGGAGCGCAGAGTTCTCAGGGTTATAGGGGCTGGAAGAGGTTACAGAGATAAGGAGGGGTGTAGGGGTTGGAGGAGGTTACAGATATAGGGAGGGTTGTAGGGGCTGGAGGAGGTTACAGAGATAGGGAGGGGTGTAGGGGCTGGAGGAGGT
This sequence comes from Carcharodon carcharias, assembly GCF_017639515.1. NCBI lineage: Eukaryota > Metazoa > Chordata > Chondrichthyes > Lamniformes > Lamnidae > Carcharodon > Carcharodon carcharias. The sequence goes on from NW_024470726.1 coordinate 3,650,418, forward strand.
TACAGATATAGGGAGGGTTGTAGGGGCTGGAGGAGGTTACAGAGATAGGGAGGGGTGTAGGGGCTGGAGGAGGTTACAGAGATAGGGAGGGGTGTAGGGGCTGGAGGAGGTTACAGAGATAGGGAGGGGTGTAGGGGTTGGAGAGGGTTACAGAAGTAGAGAGGGTTGTAGGGGTTGGAGGAGGTTACAGAGATAGGAAGGGGTGTAGGGGTTGGAGGAGGTTATAGAGATAGGGAGGGGTGTAGGGGCTGGAGGAGGTTACAGAGATAGGGAGGGGTGTAGGGGCTGGAGGAGGTTACAGAGATAGGGAGGGGTGCAGGGACTTGAGGAGGTTACAGAGTTAGGGAGGGGCGTAGCGGCTGGAGGAGGTTACAGAGATAGGGAGGGGTGTAGGGGCTGGAGGAGGTTACAGAGATAGGGGTGTAGGGGCTGGAGGAGGTTACAGGGATGGGGGCAGGTGAAAGCTTGCATTATGCCAGTAGACAGCATTGTGAGCTTTGTAACACTAAGGTGCAGTACTAGCGGGCGTAATGGTGCTGTAGTTTGTGATAATGAATATTTGGAACTGTATTGAATTCAGTGAGAGTGTTCATCATATATATTAGTTCTGATTTGTCAGTGATCACACCAGTGGCACAGAGTGGAGCACGATGCACTGGGTGAAGCCACAGTTTCGTAACAACAAGAGCCACGTGCATTTTTCCAGCGCCTTTCATGACCTGGGGGGCGTCCCCCAATGTTTCACAGCCAGTTGAGCACTTTTTTTTTAATTATAACCATCGTTATAATGTCAGAAACACAGCAGCTATGAAATAACGTTGGTGATCTTTGTTTTGAGGGCTTAATATCGGACCAGGACACCACTGAGAACTCCGCCCCCATGTCCCCTCCCCCTCCGGCCATTCTTCGAATAATAATCGTGGAATCTTTTACGTCCACCTGAGGGGGCAGTTGGGACCTCGGCTAAATGCCTCATCTGTAAAACGGCACCTCCGACAGTGCAGCACTCCCTCATTACAGGCGCAGGGAGCATTCTGGGCTCAGGCCTCTGGAGTGAGTCTCAAACCCACCAGCCTCTGACTCGGAGGTGAAAGAGAGTGCATCCCATCCAGCCAGTAGAGGAGTTCTGTAACAGGCTTGTCGGCGATGTTTGACTTGTGCACGAGGAGTGGGGACTGTGCTGTGCAAACATACGAGCATACCTAAGAGCAAACGAAGCAGGAGCGGGAGTCGGCCCCTCGAGCCTGCTCCGCTATCGAATAAGATCGTGGCTGACCTGATTGTAACCTCAACTCCACGTTCCTGCCTACCCTCCCGATAACCTTTCACCCCACCCCCCTCGCTTATCATGAATCCTTATCTCGCTCTGCCTTAAAAATATTCAAAGGCTCTGCTTCCACCACCTTTCGAGGAAGAGATTTCCAAAGACTAACGAACCCCAGAGAGAATAAAATTTCTCCTCATCCCTGTCTGAAATGGGCGACCCAGTTATTTTTAAACTGTGACCCCCCCCCCCAGTTCTAGATTCTCGCACAAGACGAAATAACTTCTCCACACCCACCCTGACAGGGCCCCTCAGAATCTTAAAGGTTTCAGTCAAGTTCCTCCCAGTTACAAGGCCCTGGTTTGACGGACGTTCTGGCATTTGTTCCCCTCCCACCTCTGAACAGGAAGCCGGTCGAAATCTTCCCCTCTGTTCAGTTGTTGAGCCCAGGCTGGATTCCCCCAGGCCATGCGGAGTTAGCTGCTCTCAGCCGGATGGTTTGGGTGTCTGTGTGGATTGGGGGGGGGGGTGTGGGAGGGAACGCCAGGGAGGTGGGGAGTGAGTGGGGGGTGGGGAACAGTGAGGGGGAGCGATTGGGGGAGAATGGTGGGGGAGCAAGGGGGGAGTGGCGGGGGGAAGGTGGGGGTGATGGTGAGTGTGGGGGGGATGTAGGAAGTGGAGATGTAGGGTGCGGGCTGGGGGGCAGTGGGGGGTGGCGATAGGGGAGGGTGGGTGGTGAGTGGGGGTTGGCGATGGGACAGGGTGGGCAGTATGGAGTGGGGGGGTTGGCGATGGGACAGGGTGGGTGATATGGAGTGGGGGTTGGCGATGGGACAGGGTGGGTGGTATGGGGTGGGGGGGTGGCGATGGGACAGGGTGGGTGGTGAGTGGGGGTTGACGATGGGACAGGGTGGGTGGTATGGGGTGGGGTTTGGTGATGAGACAGGGTGGGTGGTATGGGGTGGGGGTTGGCGATGGGACAGGATGGGTGGTATGGGGTGGGGGTTGGCGATGGGACAGGGTGGGTGGTACGGGGTGGGGGTTGGCGATGGGACAGGGTGGGTGGTACGGGGTGGGGGTTGGCGATGGGACAGGGTGGGTGGTATGGAGTGGGGGGTGGCGATGGGGGAGGGTGGGTGGTATGGAGTGGGGGGTGGCGATGGGGGAGGGTGGGTGGTATGGAGTGGGGGGTGGCGATGGGGGAGGGTGGGTGGTATGGAGTGGGGGGTGGCGATGGGGGAGGGTGGGTGGTATGGAGTGGGGGCTGGAGATGGGGGGGGGTGGGTGGCGATGGGGTGGGGGGTGGCGATGGGACAGGGTGGGTGGTATGGGGTGGGGGAGTGGCGATGGGACAGGGTGGGTGGTATGAAGTGGGGCTGGCGATGGGGGAGGGTGGGTGGTATGGAGTGGGGGTTTGGCGATGGGACAGGGTGGGTGGTATGGAGTGGGGGGGGTGGCGATGGGGGAGGGTGGGTGGTATGGAGTGGGGGCTGGAGATGGGGGAGGGTGGGTGGCGATGGGACGGCGGGGTGGCGATGGGACGGGGGGGTGGCGATGGGACAGGGTGGGTGGTACGGGGTGGGGGTTGGCGATGGGACAGGGTGGGTGGTACGGGGTGGGGGTTGGCGATGGGACAGGGTGGGTTGTATGGAGTGGGGTGTTGGCGATGGGACAGGGTGGGTGGTATGGGGTGGGGGGGTGGCGATGGGACAGGGTGGGGGGTATGGAGTGGGGCTGGCGATGGGGGAGGGTGGGTGGTATGGGGTGGGGGGTTGGCGATGGGACAGGGTGGGTGGTTTGGAGTGGGGCTGGCGATGGGGGAGGGTGGGTGGTATGGAGTGGGGGTTGGCGATGGGACAGGGTGGGTGGTATGGGGTGGGGGCTGGCGATGGAAGGTGGTGGTATGGAGTGGGGGAGTGGCAATGGGGGCAGGTGGGTGGTATGGAGTGGGGGTTTGGCAATGGGGGAGGGTGGGTGGTATGGAGTGGGGGTTTGGCGATGGGGGAGGGTGGGTGGTATGGGGTGGGGGTTTGGCGATGGGGGAGGGTGGGTGGTATGGGGTGGGGGGGTGGCGATGGGACAGGGGGGGTGGTGATGGGACAGGTTGGGTGGTATGGAGTGGGGGTTGGCGATGGGACAGGGTGGGTGGTATGGGGTGGGGGGTGGCGATGGGACAGGATGGGTGGTATGGGGTGGGGGCTGGTGATGGAGGGTGGTGGTATGGAGTGGGGGAGTGGCAATGGGGGTGGGTGGGTGGTATGGAGTAGGGGGGTGGTATGGAGTTGGGGGTGGGTGGTATGGAGTTGGGGGGTGGCGATGGGGGAGGGTGGGTGGTATGGAGTAGGGGGGTGGTATGGGGTTGGGGGTGGGTGGTATGGGGTTGGGGGTGGGTGGTATGGGGTGGGGGGGGTCTCATGCAGTGGATGAGTGTCAGTTGCTCGACGTGGGCCTGCCGCGCCTTGTTTAAGCTTGAGCTGCATGCTGGGGCCGGTGCTCCCTCTTGGAATGCTACCCCAACAACAGCCAGGAGAGGAAGGAGGGCAAGTACCCACCCCTCCTGCCCCCAACCCTGCCACCCAATGGGGCATGAAGGCAGGATTGAAACTTGCAACAAGAAGTGACTCGCCCTTCCACTGAATAACATGTTTTCTGTCGACATACGAAGGGCACACAACATAACAAGTATCCTGCAACTGATATTAGCCACGTAACTTACTGGCCTGACCAGATTAGTTTATTTTTAAATCTCTGCCGGTCCCTCGGTGTATCTTGTTTATATCTCGGATGTATTGGTTGACGCTCGCTCACAAGTGAGTTGTTGTGAAAGGCAGAGACAGCTGTTGACCTGTCGGGACCTGCCACAAAGGGAGGCTGCCACACGCCCTATGATCCACACTGTGCTGCTATGTGCCTGCTAAGGATCCAAGGCAAAGCCGCATCCAGGTGATTCCCCAAAGCCTGCGCACCGACAACACTGGAGGTTCGACACCGTCCAGGACAAAGCAGCCCCGCTTGATCGGCACCCCATCCACAAACGTTCACTCCCTCCACCACCGACGCACAGTAGCAGCAGTGTGTGTACCATCTACAAGATGCACTGCAGCAACTCACCAAGGCTCCTTCAACAGCACCTTCCAAACCCACGAACACTACCATCTAGAAGGACAAGGGCAGCAGACATATGGGGAACACCACCACCTGCAAGTTCCCCTCCGAGCCGCTCACCATCCTGACTTGGAAACATATCGGCCGTTCCTTCACTGTCGCTGGGTCAAAATCCTGGAACTCCCTCCCTAACAGCACGGTGGGTGTACCTACACCACAGGGACTGCAGCGGCTCAAGAAAGCGGCTCAACACCCACCTTCTCAAGGGGCAATTAAGGATGGACAATAAATGCTGGGCCTAGCCAGCGAGGCCCACAGAATAACAATGAAATGAACAAATACAAAAATAATTAAGCAAGAGGAAACAAGCTGGCCAATGTCTCCTTTGTCATTGACAGTCAGTGCAGATTGTTCTTGATAACGGATTTACTCCACACAACCACTCCCCAAAATTCACAATCCAAAACTCTGCCTCCAGCGTCCCAACTTGCACTGGATCCTGTTGACCCATCACATTGCCAGTCCCCCTCTCAACCCCACTGAAATGCTCACTCACCTACATCGTCTCCTGCTCTGCAAAGCCTCCGTTTTCAAATCCCCTCCTTGCCCCCCCCCAATCTCTACAACCTCCTTCAGCCCCTACACCCCTCCCTATCTCTGTAACCTCCTCCAGCACCTACACCGCTCCCTATCTCTGTAACCTCCTCCAGCCCCTACACCCCTCCCTATCTCTGTAACCTCCTCCAGCCCCTACACCCCTCCCTATCTCTGTAACCTCCTCCAGCCCCTACACCCCTCCCTATCACTGTAACCTCCTCCAGCACCTACACCCCTCCCTATCTCTGTAACCTCCTCCAGCCCCTACACCCCTCCCTATCTCTGTAACCTCCTCCAGCCCCTACACCCCTCCCTATCACTGTAACCTCCTCCAGCACCTACACCCCTCCCTATCTCTGTAACCTCCTCCAGCCCCTACACCCCTCCCTATCTCTGTAACCTCCTCCAGCCCCTACACCCCTCCCTATCTCTGTAACCTCCTCCAGCCCCTACACCCCTCCCTAACTCTATAACCTCCTCCAGCCCCTACACCCCTCCCTATCTCTGTAACCTCTTCCAGCCCCTACATCCTTCCCTATCCCTGTAACCTCCTCCAGCCCCTACACCCCTCCCTATCTCTGTAACCTCCTCCAGCCCCTACACCCCTCCCTATCTCTGTAACCTCCTCCAGCCCCTACAACCCTCCCTATCTCTGTAACCAGTGTTTGCATAGGGTTGGGTGAGGGGCGTTATATCTGGCAGTATTTTCTGTGTTTCTCTTGAGGATGAGTTTGCCAACTCCTGGCGTGGACTGTTAATCTCTGGCGTGGACCGTTAATCTCTGGTTTAACTTCTCTTCCAGGTTCCTCATTTTTTTTGACGATGGCTACGCCTCCTACGTTAACCTGTCGGAGCTGTACCCCATCTGCCGACCATGTAAGTCCCTTAGCCCAAAGAGGGAAATGTACCAAAGAGCCCTTGGTTGGGTGGGGGGTAGGGGGGGTGGTGGATAGTGGTTATATGAGCGCACACTGTTAAAGGTGGGAGGGCAGGTTGAGAAAGTTCAGTAAGGCATTACGGGACCCTGGGCATTATAGACAGAGGCAGAGAGTACAAAAGCAAGGGGGTGGTTATTTATAAAATAACAGTTCGGCCTCAACTTGTGTCCACTTTTGGGCACCGCGCTTTAGGGAGGTTGTGTAGGCTTTAGAGTGGGTGCAGAAAAGATTGACGAGAATGGTTCCAGGGGATGAGGAACTTCACCTACAGGGATAGATTGGAGAAGCTAGGGTTGCTCCCCTTGGAGAAGGGAGGTTTGATAGAAGCGTTTGGAATCGGTGAGGGGGTCTGGACAGAGCAGATGGGGGAGAAACGGCTCCCAGGGGCGGAAGGACCGAGGACCGAGGGGGCACCGATTTGAGGTGATTGGCAGAAGGGCCAGAGGCGACACGGGGAAGAAGCTTTTATTGCCGCAGCAAGTGGGTAGGATCTGAAACGCGCTGCCCGAGAGTGTGGTGGAGGCAGGTTCAATCGCCACTTTCAGAAAGGAATTGGATCGTTACGTGAGGAGGAAATCGTTTGCTGGGCTCCGGGGTAAGGGGAAGGGGAAGGGGACGAGGTGGGCTGCTTTTGCTGAGAGCCAGCAGGGACACAGCGGGCTGAATGGCGGCCTCCTGTGCTATAACCATTTGGGAAACCTATGACCATACGTTGGATATGCCAGTGGTGAGGCCGCAGTTGAATCAAGATGGTGCCAAGTTTTGGGCTGGAAAGACCGGGTATTATAGGTGGATAGAAAAGGTCAGAGAGGGGCCCCACTTTGCTTTGGTTCCGGGGAGAATATGGATTGAATTTTTCTGTAGTGCCTTTCATGATCTCAGGATGTCCCAAAGCGCTTTGCAGCCGGTGAAGTACTTTTGAAGTGTAATGTGGGAAAGATGGCAGCCAAATGGTGCATAGCAAGCTCCCACAAACAAGGAGATAAGCAGCAGATCATCAAGCTTTTGTAATCCTGGCCAAGGGATAATATTGGCCAGTGACGTGGGAGAACTCTTCTCGACCACCACCTCCTCTCCTTCCCCCCACCCGCCCCACCACCACCACCACTACCACCCCCGCCTTCCCTCCCCATCAAACCACTCATCTTCCAATAGCAATCATGGCATCATTTACAACTGAGAGAGCAGACGGGGGCCTTGTTTTAATGTCTTGTCCAAAAGATGGCATCTCCGACAGCGCGGCACTCCCTCAGTACTGACCCTCCAACTGTGCGGTGCTCCCTCAGCACTGACCCTCCGACAGCGCGGCGCTCCCTCAGCACTGACCCTCCGACAGCGCGGCGCTCCCTCAGCACTGACCCTCCGACAGCGCGGCGCTCCCTCAGCACTGACCCTCCGACAGCGCGGCGCTCCCTCAGCACTGACCCTCCGACAGCGCGGCGCTCCCTCAGCACTGACCCTCCGACAGCGCGGCGCTCCCTCAGCACTGACCCTCCGACAGCGCGGCGCTCCCTCAGCACTGACCCTCCGACAGCGCGGCGCTCCCTCAGCACTGACCCTCCGACAGCGCGGCGCTCCCTCAGCACTGACCCTCCGACAGCGCGGCGCTCCCTCAGCACTGACCCTCCGACAGCGCGGCGCTCCCTCAGCACTGACCCTCCGACAGCGCGGCGCTCCCTCAGCACTGACCCTCCGACAGCGCGGCGCTCCCTCAGCACTGACCCTCCGACAGCGCGGCGCTCCCTCAGCACTGACCCTCCGACAGCGCGGCGCTCCCTCAGCACTGACCCTCCGACAGCGCGGCGCTCCCTCAGCACTGACCCTCCGACAGCGCGGCGCTCCCTCAGCACTGACCCTCCGACAGCGCGGCGCTCCCTCAGCACTGACCCTCCGACAGCGCGGCGCTCCCTCAGCACTGACCCTCCGACAGCGCGGCGCTCCCTCAGCACTGACCCTCCGACAGCGCGGCGCTCCCTCAGCACTGACCCTCCGACAGCGCGGCGCTCCCTCAGCACTGACCCTCCGACAGCGCGGCGCTCCCTCAGCACTGACCCTCCGACAGCGCGGCGCTCCCTCAGCACTGACCCTCCGACAGCGCGGCGCTCCCTCAGCACTGACCCTCCGACAGCGCGGCGCTCCCTCAGCACTGACTCTCCGACAGCGCGGCACCCCCCCCCCCCCCCCCCCCAGGTGCTGGCATTGGGAGCGTCAGCCTGGATTATGGGGCTCGTGTCTCCAGAGTGGGGACTCGAATCCACGACCTTCTGACTCGAAGATTGCGAGCAACAATCCCGAGTAACTCCCTGACGCTGGCAGTGCTTTGGTTTTCCAGGCCGGAGTGGGGAGGGTTGTGGGGTGGGGGTGGAACTGGGCGGGGATGGCGAGGTGGTTGGGGGAGTCAGGTTTCACACTTGAGTCGCAGATGTAAGTCAGAGAAGAGAAGACCCTAAATTTACTCCCTGTAACTTGGATGGATAAACAGGCAGATACTTGATAATACCTGCCTCTTTTGTCATAAACCCTTCACATAGTGACCAAGACCTGGGAGGACATCGAGGACACCTCCTGCCGGGATTTTATTGAAGAATACATCACTGCCTACCCCAACCGGCCGATGGTGCTGCTGAAGAACGGCCAACAGATCAAGACCGAATGGGAAGGGACCTGGTGGAAGTCTCGTGTTGAAGAGGTTGATGGGAGCCTGGTTAAAATCCTCTTTCTGGTAAGCTGCTTCTGCTGGGTTGCTAGGAGCCA
>NW_024470726.1:3665358-3737858 GCF_017639515.1 Carcharodon carcharias
CCCCACCCCGCCCCACCCCGTTACACCCCACCCCACCCCACCCCACCCCACCCCGCCCCACCCCGTTACACCCCACCCCACCTCACCCCACTCCACCCTGCCCCACACCGTTACACCCCACCCCGCCCCCACCCCACGCCACTCCACCCCGCCCCACCCCACCCTGCCCCCACCCCACCCCACCCCACCCCGCCCCCACCCCCCCCCCCCACCCCACCCCCACCCTGCAGTTGTACCAGCCGATTTTCCCTCATTCTCCCGCTCTGGGGCACTGAGGCCAATTCTGGTGCGCCAGTCACTGCCCTAGCGGATCCTAGCTAACTCAGCATAGACCAGGGCTGTATGGACTTTATCTATAAGGCCAGGTCTCTGTGTCATCGACCTTGGAAAGGTCTTAATTCGGTGAGTTTTCTGAGAGGGTTGCAGGTGCCCCACCATTGGACTATGTTATTGAATAAATACTTAAGGCGGGGGTGGACAGTGTTTCTGGTCTCGCAGGGAATTAAGGGAGTTGGGGAGCTGGTGGGGGGCAAGTGGAATTGAATCCCAAGATCAGCCATGACTGTATTGAATGGCAGAACAGGCTCAAAGGGCCGAGCGATCCACTCCTGCTCCCGATTTCTTATGTTTCCCGGAACCTTCCTCCACAACACGAAGGCAGCAAGACTGAGATAGGGAACTCACTGAGCCAGGAATCATGGTGAGGGACCAATGTTCAGTATCCTGGCACACCTTGGCACCCAATATCCTGGGCAAAGGATACAACCAAACTAGCACACCATGAACCTTGGCTCCAATGCCTTGGCACATCATGACTCCGGACCCCCAATACTGTGACCCCGTCCCACAACAACCCAGTGACCTGTGACCCCAGCCAAACTTTTGCATCCTGGCAACCTGTGACACCCCCCCATCCCCACCCCCCCCCCGCCAGGGACAACACCCCGGTGAACCGTGACGGGCAACTTGTGACCCCGAACCAATAACGTCCCAGCAACCAGTGGCCCCCTGTCTGGCATCACCCTGTGACCCCAGGCTGACAACGACCTGGTGACCTCTGTCTCCAGGTGGCCAACGACCTGGCGACCTGCGACCCTGAGTCCCATGCATTCTCGATGACGAAGGTTAAGTTCCTTATAACATCCATGATGGGAATAAATTAAAAGCTTGCAACTGCCTTGAGCCCATCAAAAGAAACATCAGGTCACAGATGGTGAGCAGAAACAAATGATATTCTTTATTGTGGTGGCAGGAGTTTGGAAAAATTGCTTTGAACATTAAAACATACAAATAATTTTCACAAAACAGTTTCAGGTAAATGATAGAGGTCAGCAGCTGAGGCAAGGGAGAATCATGCACATATTTTTTAAGGCTCTGGAAGATCTAAGAACATTATTGTCACGTTTATTGTGAAGATAGTGAGATTCCACCATCTCATTTTGAAATTCCTTCATGAGATTTTGAGATCCCTTCAAAAGATTTTGAGATTTCTTCATAAGATTCTGATTCCTTCATGAGATTTTGAGATTCTTTCGTAAGATGTTGATTCCTTCATGAGATTTTGAGATTTCTTCATGAGATTGAGAATCCCGCATGAGATTTTTGAGATTTCTCCATAAGATTTTGAGATTCCTGCAAGAAATTTTGAGATCCCTTCATGAGTTTGAGATTCCTTCATGAGATTTTGATTCCTTCATGAGATTTTGATTCCTTCATGAGATGTTGAGATCCTTTCATGAGATTTTGAGATTTCTTCATGAGATGGAGAATCCCCCATGAGATTTTTGAGATTTCTCCATAAGATTTTGAGATCCCTCCAAGAAGTTTTGAGATTCCTTCATGAGATTGTTGAGATTCCTTGATGAGATTTTGATATTCCTTCGTAAGATTTTGATGCCTTCATGAGATTTTGAGATCCCTTTGTGAGATTTTGATTCCTTTGTAAGATTTTGATTCCTTCATGAGATTTTTGAGATTTTTTCATAAGATTTTTTTTCCCATAAGATTTTGAAATTCCATGATGGAATTTTGCGATTTTTCCATGAGATTGTCCAGCAATTCATATGACTTCACTATGAGGTCAACCATAATGCAGCAAGAGTTCCCTGTCAAGATGTCCAAACACCTTTGGGATTATCTATTCAGGATTGAAGTCAGAAGGGTTTGGTCTTGTTTCATTGTTTCCTGATCCTGCAGTGGTTGGTCCCTAAAAACAATATTTTTCAAAGGCCCTGGAGAGGATTCTCACCATGAGGAACTATGCTCATCCCTATCAAAACACCCAAGGGGGAATCACCAAAGACGTTGGAAATCAAGTTGACCAGAAATCGAGTGGTTCTGGAGCACTCTTCAAGAAAACATTGACAGTTCAGAGCACCATTCTAATATTTTCTCAATGACCAGAGGAGGCAGCTCCATACATTTTCGCATGGATAGGCTAAAGCACTTTTCAAAGGCGAGGGATAAGGCATTTGGTTTAAGAGTGCGGATGGAGATTTACTCTGTACCAAAACCTATGCTATACCTGTCCTGGGAGTGTTTGATGGGGACAGTGTAGAGGGAGCTTTACTCTGTATCTAACCCCGTGCTGTACCTGTCCTGGGAGTGTTTGATGGGGACGGGGTAGAGGGAACTTTACTCTGTATCTAACCCCGTGCTGTACCTGTCCTGGGAGTGTTTGATGGAGACAGTGTCGAGGGAGCTTTACTCTGTATCTAACCCCGTGTTGTACCTGTCCTGGGAGTGTTTGATGGGGACAGTGTCGAAGAAGCTTTACTCTGTACCTCTAACTTGGTTTATCTGATTATGGAAAGCTCTCTGGAACTACAGTGCCCCAAAGTGCTGTGAATGTCTAATTACAGCGTGACATGTTGACATGGGTGATTCACATTATAGAGGTGGACATGGGAATCCATAATGATTAGTTTTATTGGTTACAGATACATTGAAGGATTTGAACCATTGTGGATAAGGCTAGGAAGGAAAGTTCAAAGGCTGTGGTCACTGTCTTGAGATCAGAAAGGGATAATGGACAGTACAAAGACCAGGTCAACGCCATATAAGGGCTACTCTTATTGGCTCCCTAGCCTATAACTGCACAGCCCAGCTGTGGCGCTAAGTCACACGGAACAGGAGGATCCCAGCTTCCATTGTGGTGAGCCAGCATATCCTGATCCCAAAATTAGTGGCCAAGGCACCCACTAATAAATCCAATGGGGAATTCAGGAGAAACTCCTTTACCCAGATAGTGGGGGAGAATGTGGGACTCGTTCCCACGGGGATAATATGGGACTCGCTCCCACAGGGAGCGGGGAGAATGTGGGACTCGCTGCTACAGGGAGTGGGGAGAATGTGGGACTCGCTCCCGTGGGGAGCGGGGAGAATGTGGGACTCGCTGCCACGGGGAGTGGGGAGAATGTAGGACTCGCTCCCGTGGGGAGCGGGGAGAATGTGGGACTCGCTCCCACGGGGAGTGGGGAGAATGTGGGACTTACTCCCATAGGGAGTGGTCGAGGTGAATTGCAGAGATGGATTGAAGGGGGGGGAAGCTGGATAAACACATGAGGGAGAAAGGGATAGAAGGATATGGTGATGGGGGGGGATGAAGAGGGGGGTGGGAGGAGCCTCATGTGGGGTAGAAACACCAGCACAGAGCAGAGGGGCCGAATGGCTGTAATTTGTATGGAATTGGGTGGGCTACAGGGAGCAGCTGAGGGGGGTGGGGGGTGGGGAGGGGGCAATCGACATTGGTCGGACAGTAACCTTTAGCCAGAGTGAGTGCCTTAAAGAACGAGGATGAACCACTGGAGTATGCCCTCCCCACTAAAGTAAAGATCTACCTTGAAGTAGATCTCAGTGCGTTAGAGAGTTGACCTAGAGGCTTGGGACTACATTCCCATCTCTCATCCGCCCCTCTTTATCTGAGACGCCCATCCATAAATCAATACCACTTTTAAAGGCACCAACAGATCATCGAGGTCTCACCGTGTCGAGGGGATTCATCCCTCAACCCCCACCCTCATCTCAGCACACTGTAAACCTCGAACAAACCGTCCCGAGAGACATAACACCCTCCACACGCGCAACATGTTCCAAGGCACGTGTCTGGGTTTTTGTTTCAGCCTGACCCGCGTGAGGAGATATTAGGGATGGGCGGCCAATAGCTCGGTCAAAGAGGTCGGTTTTAAGGAGCATCTTAAAGGAGGAGAGAGAGAGAGAGAGAGAGAGGGGCGGAGAGGTTTAGGGAGGGAATTCCAGAGCTCAGGGCCCCCCAGGTAGCTGAAGGCACGGCCGCCAATGGTGGAGCGATGGGAATCAGGGGATGGGCAAGAGGCCGGAATTGGAGGAACGCAGAGATCTCGGAGGGATGTAGGGGCTGGAGGAGGTTACAGAGATAGGGAGGGGTGTAGGGGCTGGAGGATGTTACAGAGATAGGGAGGAGTGTAGGGGCTGGAGGAGGTTACAGAGATAGGGAGGGGTGTAGGGGCTGGAGGAGGTTACAGAGATAGGGAGGGGTGTAGGGGCTGGAGGAGGTTACAGAGATAGGGAGGGTGTAGGGACTGGAGGAGCTTACAGAGATAGGGAGGGGTGTAGGAGCTGGAGGAGGTTACAGAGATAGGGAGGCGTATTGGGGCTGGAGGAGGTTACAGAGATAGGGAGACGTATTGGGGCTGGAGGATGTTACAGAGATAGAGAGGAGTGTAGGGGCTGGAGGAGGTTACAGAGATAGGGAGGGGTGTAGGGGCTGGAAGAGCTTACAGAGATAGGGAGGGGTGTAGGGGCTGGAGGAGGTTACAGAGATAGGGAGGGGTGTAGGGGCTGGAGGAGGTTACAGAGATAGGGAGGGGTGTAGGGGCTGGAGGAGGTTACAGAGATAGGGAGGCGTATTGGGGCTGGAGGAGGTTACAGAGATAGGGAGGGGTGTAGGGGCTGGAGGATGTTACAGAGATAGAGAGGAGTGTAGGGGCTGGAGGAGGTTACAGAGATAGGGAGGGGTGTAGGGACTGGAGGAGCTTACAGAGATAGGGAGGGGTGTAGGAGCTGGAGGAGGTTACAGAGATAGGGAGGCGTATTGGGGCTGGAGGAGGTTACAAAGATAGGGAGGCGTATTGGGGCTGGAGGATGTTACAGAGATAGGGAGGAGTGTAGGGGCTGGAGGAGGTTACAGAGATAGGGAGGGGTGTAAGGGCTGGAAGAGGTTACAGAGATAAGGAGGGGTGTAGGGGCTGGAGGAGGTTACAGAGATAGGGAGGGGTGTAGGGGCTGGAGGAGGTTACAGAGATAGGGAGGGGTGTAGGGGCTGGAGGAGTTTACAGAGATAGGGAGGCGTATTGGGGCTGGAGGAGGTTACAGAGATAGGGAGGGGTGTAGGGGCTGGAGGAGGTTACAGAGATAGGGAGGGGTGTAGGGGCTGGAGGAGGTTACAGAGATAGGGAGGGGTGTTGGGGCTGGAGGAGGTTACAGAGATAGGGAGGGGTGTAGGAGCTGGAAGAGTTTACAGAGATAGGGAGGAGGCTGAGACCATGATTTGGAAACAAAACAAGGATGTGAATATTTACGTGGATCTGTTTGCCGGACCAGGAGCCAGTGTGGGTCAGCGAGCACAGGGGGCGATGGGTGAGCGGGACTCGGGGTGAGTTGGGACATGGGGGCGGCCTTGTTTTGGATGAGGTGATGTTTAAGGAGGGTGGGAGGTGGGAGGACGAATGGGAGAGCCTTGTCACTCCCTCACGTTGCACCCCCCCCTCCCCCCCCACCCCTCCACCATCTTGAGCCACACCAGGCGCTCCCATCACCATCTGCACCCTACCATCCCGCGGACTCGCCAGACAGGGTGCTCACGGTTGGAAGGAAACCCGGAGCGGAACATTCCCGGCGTTCCAGGTTCCTCAGTTGGAGATCTGTTCCTCTTGCCAAGTCAAGGTGGGGATGGCGCTGTAGGGGTCAATCACCATGCGGGCACAGCGCACAATCATGGCCAGGAGGAAGAGGCAGAGCAGGGCCAGGAATGCCAGGGCGAAACCCTTGTCCAAGTCAATGTAGTTGTGGTCAGCCTCGCTCCCCATGGACGTCCCTCTGGTGCCACCCCCGTCCAGTGCCCCCCTCTCTCTCCGGATTCTCTGGTCGTCTCCTTCGCAATGGCGTCTTCCTCCTGCCAGGAGAGAATAGTCGCTCATTACTTGGGAAGGTGCGAGCCTCATTGGTAAGGGAGGTGCTGGCGTAGTGGTATTGTCTCTGGAGTAATAACCCAGCGTGATGCTCTGGGGACCCCACTGTTCGAATCCCACCACAGCAGATGGTGGAATTTCAATAAAATAATCTGGAATTAAAAGCCTAATGATGACCACGAAACCATCGTCAATTGTCGAAAAAAAAACTCCATCTGGTTCTCTAATGCCCTTCCGGAGGGGGAAATCTGCTGTCCTTACCCAGTCTGGCCTACATGTGGCTCCAAACCCACAGCCATGTGGTTAACTCTGAACTGCCCTAGTGAGCCACTCAATTTAAGGGGCAATTAGGGATGGGCATAAATGCTGGTCTCGTCAGCAACGCCCACATCCCATGAACAAATATAAGAGATGGGGAAGAGGGTGGTGTAACTGGGCTAGTAATCCAGAGGCCCAGGCTAATGCCTGGGGACCTGGGTTCAAATCCCACCCCAGCAGCTGGTAGAGTTTAAATTCAATTAATAAACCAGGAATTGAAAGCGAGTCTCAGTGATGGTAATCATGGTAGCCATCATGGATTGTTGTAAAAACCCATCTGGTTCACTAATGCCCCTTTAGGGAGGGAAATCTGCCATCCTTATCGGTCTGGCCTACATGTGCGTCCAGACCCCACAGCCATGTGGTTGACTCTTAAATGCCCCTCTGAAATGGCCTCTCAGTTCCAGGGGCGATTAGGGATGGGCAACAAGTGCTGGCCTTGCCAAGGATGCCCACACCTCCTCCCACCACCCCAATAAAGAAGGTTGGGTGGAGGAACAAAGAGAGCTAGAGGTACAAATACATTGATCTCTCAAATTTGCGCCAGACGTTAACAAGGCCATGAAAATAAACAAAGGCTTTAGTTTTGAAAAGCCGTGACTTGATGTTAAACCTGCCTCGAATCTCGGTTAGACCACACTGTGCGTAGTTCTGGTCACCATATTGTGAAAAGGATACAGAGACACGGGAGAGGGTCTGGAGATTTACAGAGATGGCACCAGCAATGCGTGGGTTTATATACCAGGGAAGGAATGACAGGCCGGGGCCCTTTTCTCTTGGAGAAGAGGAGGTGAGGGGGTGACCTAATCGAGGTCTGCAAAGTGATGGAAGGTTTGGATAGACCGGAGACAGACAGAATGATCCGAATTTCCCAGGATTGTAGGGCAGGTTCGGGGTGGGGGGGCGGGGTTGTGCGGTGAGTGTGAAATGGCGCAGGTGGGCTTCCCGCTGGGTTCCTGCCCATCCCACAATTTTACACTGGCGCGGGCAAGGCCCGGACCTAACTGAGGCCCTCAAGTGGCCAATTGTTGACCAGTTAAGCGTCGTTTCCCGCCCAGCCTCGATCTCAGGTAGGAAGCGAGCGGAGGTGTGGGGGCGCCTCGATCGGAAGCCTCCTGTGAACTTCGGGGTGGGCCTCCTGAAGGAAGATGATGGACCTCCAGGAGCTGGAAGACCAACCCTGTAGATGTAGTGCTGCGTGTTCCAGGGTCGATGGCCGCTGGAGGACTCCAGGAGACAGCCCTGCCCTCCTCCTACGACCTACTCCAGGTAAGAGCCCACGTGTGGGTACCACGTTGTCCCACAGATGCATTCTGGGCCGCTGTGCTCTCCTGCTAGGCGGCATGGGCGATCGGGCGTGGGTGGTGGAGGGGAGGGTGGGTTCCGGGGGGGGTAGGGGGCGGGGCAGAAGATCCCACTATCTCTTTAGGCCGGTGGGGGACGGACCTTACCAGCTCCCGCCACATTATTGCGTCCCCATCCCCCCCACCACTGCCCGCCCGCCAATAACCCCGCCTGGAAAAATCCCGCCCTTCTCTACCCCGAGACGGGGGAGAATGCGGAACCCGTCACCGAGGGGAGTGGACAGCGTCGGTGTACTCAAGGGGAAACCACCCGGAAGTTCCCCTCCGAGCCCCTCGCTCCTCCTGACTTGGGAATACACCGGCCGTTCCTTCACTGTCGCTGGGTCAAAACCCTGGAGCTCCCTCCCTAACAGCACGGCGGGTGTACCTACACCACAGGGACCGCAGCGGCTCAAAGAGGCGGCTCACCCCCACCTTCTCAAGGGGGCAATTAGGGTGGGCAACAAATGCTGGCCCCGCCCACCTCCCATCAATGAATATCAGAAAGAAATCCATGAGGGAGAAGCGGATAGAGGGTTCCAATGCTAGATTTGGATGAGGGGAGGTGGGAGGAAGCCTTGAGTGAAATATCAACACCAGCAGGGACTGGCTGGGCCGAATGGCCTGCTCTGGTGCCGTATGTCCGATGTAAACCTATGCAATGTCGAGAGGCCGAGGCCAGAGTTCGTGACCTCCTTGAATCAGGGGTGGGGGAGGAGGAGCAGCCTGTCTGGGAAGGTGGGGGGGAGGGGGGAGAAGATCAGATGGACAGTCGGATCCCAGTCACCATTCCTGAGTTCCCACCTCCACCAGGAAGGCACGGGATTGTCGGGGGTGGGTGGGGGGGGGGGGTGGGGAGGTGGGGTGGGTGGGGTGGTGGGGGTCCCCGAACAGAATGACATCATTTGCATGCTGGCCCCGCCTTGGGACATCCCGAAGAGCGCGGCGGCCAATCGGGCGCTTCTCTTTGAAACCCGAGCCCGCGTCAGCAGAGCGCGGCACAGCAAGATCCCACAAGCAGCGACGCGATCGCGACCCGGACCCGCGTTTTTTTTTTCCCCAAGCGGTGTTGGTTGAGGGCTAAATATTGGGCCCCGGGACACAGGGGACAACTCTCCCCCAACACCCCACCCACCCTACTGCTTCCCCCCCCACCCCCCACCCCCGAGCCTCTCCCCCCACCACCGCCTTCCATTACAGGCTGTGGGGTTGCACCTGAGAGGGCAGAGGGAGTGGGTTTGGTGGGGGAGGGATGGGGGTGCAGGGAGGCCTCGGGTTTATTGTCTCTCCCCGAAAGACAACGCCCCCCCCCCCACCCCCGACAAAAGTGCCGCTCTCCCTCGGTGCCGCCCTCCCTGGAGGGAGGACACTCCAACACCACAGTCTGCGGACTCAAGAGGACGGGCAATGCTACCCTCTGCACCAAGGGAGGGCAGCCCCAGGGCAATGAGCGGCTGCTCGGTGGGAGGTGGGGGTTACAACGAAGCAGGCACGCTTTAGGTACAGAAACCAAAGAGATAATCGGAGGGGGAATGGAGTGAAGAACGATATAATGCCATACCTCCGATCCCTCTCACACAACCTGGAGTGCTGGATAGAGTCACTGAGGGAGGGATAGGAAACAGGAACTTTGCTTTCAGTTGACACACCCTGTCCTTTACATGGGGCTAATGGGTCATTATAGTTTTAAAGTCGCACTATAAAAGATTAATGGAGACCATCAGATGATGCAATTCCCTTCAGGCCTTTGTAACAGTCCAAGGCTAGCTTAATAATTCAGGCCAGCAGAATCCCAAGTGTGTGATATTACGAGCAGCGCAGATCTGTTTACAGACGGCAAGAGCTTAATCCTGAGAGAAACTTTTAAGAGAGTGGACCACATCCTGGTATTGGTCAGAGATACAATAGCACAAATAAACACACACACACACAAATAAATATGACACACACACACACACAAACTCACACTGACACACACACAAACTCACACACACACACACACACACACACACAAATAAATATCACACACACACACACAAACAAACACACACGGATACACACACACACATCGTGTGCTGGTTATCTTACAGGACACAGGGGAGATTTGCTCTGTATCTAACCCCGTGCTGTACCTGTCCTGGGAGTGTTTGATGGGGACAGTGTAGAGGGAGATTTACTCTGTATCTAACCCCGTGCTGTACCTGTCCTGGGAGTGTTTAACTGAGACAGTAAAAAGAACAAGTTACATTTATATATTGTCCTCAACAGAGTAAAATGGACCAAGCTGCTTCAGAGAGTATGGCATATCCTATCTTGCATCGAGTCCTGTTCACCATCATTTCCCCCTGTGGTCACTGACCCACACTGGCTCCCGATCTGGCAACACCTCTTGTTTTCAAATCCCTCCAGCCCCTACACCCCTCCCTATCCCTGTAACCTCCTCCAGCCCCTACACCCCTCCCTATCTCTGTAACCTCCACCAGCCCCTACACCCCTCCCTATCCCTGTAACCTCCTCCAGCCCCTACACCCCTCCCTATCTCTGTAACCTCCTCCAGACCCTACACCCCTCCCTATCCCTGTAACCTCCTCCAGCCCCTACACCCCTCCCTATCCCTGTAACCTCCTCCAGTCCCTACACCCCTCCCTATCTCTGTAACCTCCTCCAGCCCCTACACCCCTCCCTATCTCTGTAACCTCCTCCAGCCCCTACACCCCTCCCTATCTCTGTAACCTCCTCCAGCCCCTACACCCCTCCCTATCTCTGTAACCTCCTCGAGCACCTACACCCTCCCTATCTCTGTAACCTCCTCCAGCCCCTACACCCCTTCCTATCTCTGTAACCTCCTCCAGTCCCTACACCCCTCCCTATCTCTGTAACCTCCTCCAGCCCCTACACCCCCCCTATCTCTGTGACCTCCTCCAGCCCCTACACCCCTCCCTATCTCTGTAACCTCCTCCAGACCCTACACCCCTCCCTATCCCTGTAACCTCCTCCAGCCCCTACACCCCTCCCTATCCCTGTAACCTCCTCCAGTCCCTACACCCCTCCCTATCTCTGTAACCTCCTCCAGCCCCTACACCCCTCCCTATCTCTGTAACCTCCTCCAGCCCCTACACCCCTCCCTATCTCTGTAACCTCCTCCAGCCCCTACACCCCTCCCTATCTCTGTAACCTCCTCGAGCACCTACACCCTCCCTATCTCTGTAACCTCCTCCAGCCCCTACACCCCTTCCTATCTCTGTAACCTCCTCCAGTCCCTACACCCCTCCCTATCTCTGTAACCTCCTCCAGCCCCTACACCCCCCCTATCTCTGTGACCTCCTCCAGCCCCTACACCCCTCCCTATCTCTGTAACCTCCTCCAGCCCCTACACCCCTCCCTATCTCTGTAACCTCCTCCAGTCCCTACACCCCTCACTATCTCTGTAACCTCCTCCAGTCCCTACACCCCTCCCTATCTCTGTAACCTCCTCCAGCCCCTAAACATCTCCCTATCTCTGTAACCTCCTCCAACCCCTACCTATCTCTCTAACCTCCTCCAGCCCCAATACGCCTCCCTATCTCTGTAATCTCCTTCAGCTCCCACACCCCTCCCTATCTCTGTTACCTCCTCCAGCTTCTACGCTCCTCCCTATCTATGTAACCTCCTCTAGCCCCTGCACCCCTCCCTATCCCTGTAGCCTCCTCCAGCTCCTATACCCCTCCCTATCTCTGTAACCTCCTCCAACCCCTACACTCCTCCCTATCTCTCTAACCTCCTCCAGCCCCTACACCCCTCCCTATCTCTGTAATCTCCTCCAGCTCCCACACCCCTTCCTATCCATGTAGCCTCCTCCAGCCCCTATACCCCTCCCTACCTCTGTAACCTCCTCCAGCCCCTACACCCCCTCCCTATCTCTGTAACTTCTCCAGCCTTTACACCCCTCCCTATCTTTGTAACCTCCTCCAGCCCTTACACCCCTCCCTCTCTCTGTAACCTCCTCCATCACTCCCACAGTACTGGCCCTCCGACAGTGCGGCGCTCCCTCAGTACTAATCCTCCCACAGTCCAGCACTCCCTTAGTACTGACCCTTCAACAGTGCTGCGCTCCCTCAATACTGACTCTCCGATAACACAACATTCCCGCAGTAATGACCCTCCATCAGTGCGGAACCCCCTCAGTAACTGACCCTCTGACAGTGCAGCCCTCCCTCAGTACCTACCCTCCGACAGTGCGGCGCTCCCTCAGTACTGACCCTCGGACTGTGTAGCACTCCCTCGGTACTGACCCTCCAACAGTGCAGCACTCCCTCAATACTGACCCTCTAACAATGCGGCACTCCCTCAGTAGTGACCCTGCAACAGTGCGGCGCTCCCTCGGTACTGACCCTCCGACAGTGCAGCGCTCCCTCAGTACTGACCCTCCAACAGTGCAGCCCTCAGTACTGACCCTCCGACAGTGCAGCACTCCTTCAGTACTGACCCTCCGACAGTGTGGCGCTCCCTCAGTACTGACCCTCCGACAGTGCAGCCCTCAGTACTGACCCTCCGACAGTGCAGCCCTCCTTCAGTACTGACCCTCCGACAGTGTGGCGCTCCCTCAGTACTGACCCTCCGACAGTGCAGCACTCCCTCAGTACGGACCCTCTGACAGTGCGGCGCTCCCTCAGTACTGACCCTCCAACAGTGCGGCGTTCCCTCAGTACTGACCCTCCGACAGTGCAGCACTCCTTCAGTACTGACCCTCCGACAGTGTGGCGCTCCCTCAGTACTGACCCTCCGACAGTGCGGCGCTCCCTCAGTACTGACCCTCTGACAGTGCGGTGCTCCCTCAGTACTGACCCTCCGACAGTGCGGCGCTCCCTCAGTACTGACCCTCCAACAGTGCGGCGCTCCCTCAGTACTGACCCTTCGACAGTGAGGCACTCCCTCTGTACTGACCCTCCAACAGTGCGGCGCTCCCTCAGTACTGACCCTTCGACAGTGCGGCACTCCCTCTGTACCGGCGCTGGGACTGTCGGCCGAGAGTGGGACTCAGATGTAACGTGGAATTAAAATGTTAGCTGGTCCGTTCAGAGGTGATGTCAGGAAGCAGTTCTTCACTCAGTGGGGAGTGAGAATCTGGAACTCTCTCCCCCCCAAACAAGCTGCTGAGGCTGGGGAGGTTGTTGAAGTGCTGTCAGAGAAAATAAGTTGAATGGTTAAACAGCTTACTCCTTACAAACACCGAATAGAAAGTATAGAAATTTTCCGAAGGGATATATACATTAACACCGTTCAGGAACTGTTATAGAATGATAGAATGGTTACTGCTTAGAGGGAGGGTACTTGACCCTTTCAGCAACTCTCTCTCCCTTAGGCCCTGGTGACCTGCAAATTTTTTCCTTTCGGATAATGTTCCAATTCCCCTTCGAAAGCCACAACGGAATCGGCCTGCCCCACACTGTCAGGCGGCGGGTTCCAGATCCTAACCGCTCGCTGCCTGAGAAAGTGTCTCCTCATGTCTCCATTGCTTCTTTTACCGATCATCTTTACGTCGGCGCCCTCTCATTCCCAATCCTTCCGCCAACGGGGACCGTTTCTCCCTCCCTCCTCTGTCCAGGCCCCTCCTGATTTTGAACACCTACCTCAAACCTCCTCTCAGCCTTCCCTTCCCCGAGGAATACAGTCCCAACCTCTCCAAGCCTATCCATCCACGGAACTGAACTCCTCTCGGCCCCCTTGGAACCATTCTCGTCAATCTTTCCTGCGCTCTCTCTCATACCTTCCACAACCTCCCTAAAACGCGCTGCCCGGAACTGGAAACAATGCTCCAGTTAGGGCCGAACCAGGGTTTTGTGCAGGTTCGCTACAATTTCCTGGCATTTTGTACTCTGTGCCTCAGTTCATGAAGCTTGGGATCCCCTACAAAAACACTAAACGCTGGAAATACTCAGCCAGTCTGAAGGCCATCTGTGCGGAGAGCGGCAGAGCTAACGTTTCGAGTCGAGAATCTTTCTTCAGGGTCCCGTCTGCCTTATTAACTGCTTTCTCAAGCCGCGCTCCAGTGCTCTGCGCCCCTACGGGTCCCTCTGCTCCTGCGCTCCCTTTAGAACGATCCTCTTTTATTTCCTCTGTCCACCTCCTCGGTCTGCCTCCCAAAACGTATCCACTTCACCTCCGGGGATGAGGTGGTCTCTTGCGTCAAATTTTGTTGACAACGTGTCCGATCTGTCTCCGTCCGCTTGAAGTCCATCGGTGTCCTCCCCACCGTTCGGGACACAGGCCGGGTCTCCTTCATCCGAAACCCTCGGGTCCCATCGCATTCCGGACTTCAGATAAGTTTCAGCTCTCGGACGGCACGCACAGACTCACGTTACAACAGCCGAGGCCTAGCTACCGTCTCAAGTAAAGTGGCGAGAAAAGTGAGATGTATCACAA
The DNA here is from genome assembly GCF_017639515.1 of Carcharodon carcharias. Taxonomy (NCBI): domain Eukaryota; kingdom Metazoa; phylum Chordata; class Chondrichthyes; order Lamniformes; family Lamnidae; genus Carcharodon; species Carcharodon carcharias. The sequence continues at coordinate 3,679,589 of NW_024470726.1, forward strand.
AACAATAAATACAGAACACCGGTAATATAGGTTTCTTTTTGACATGTTCACCACAAAAATTGTGAGGTGAACAGCGCAGGTAAACAACCAGGCTTCCCTCACTCAAGGTCGATGAGGTTCAAAAGTATGGTTTTTAGATGCGTTTTGGATTCACAGATAAAGGGTGCTTGACCTGTACTTAAATGTTCGATCGCAAACGTTGAAATTGTGACCCATAAACTGAAGTCCAGCTCATTAATACATGTTGAGAAAAGCAGTGGTTCCGGTCCCTACATCCCTGGGATGGAGGGGGTTTTGTCTTATGAGGAGAGGTTGAGCAGTTTGGGCCGACACTCATTTGAGTTTAGAAGAATGAGAGGGGATCTTATTGAGACATATAAGATTCTGAGAGGGGGGGCTTGACAGGGTGGGTGCTGAGAGGGTGTTCCCCCCCCCCCACCACCTTGTGGGAGTATCTAGGACCGGGGGGGGTGCGGGATCAGTTGAAAAATGAACGGTTGCCCCATTGAAGATGGAGATGAGGAGGAATTTCTTCTTCCAGGTTGTCTTCACTCTATGGAATTCTCTCCCCCAGAGAGGGGTGGAGGCCGGGTCACTGAATATATTCGAGGCCCGAGTTAGATTCTTCATCGACAAGCGAGTCGAGGGTTACGGGGGACAGACAGGGAAAGTGGAGTTGAAGCCACAATCAGATCAGTCGCGACCTTATTGAACGGTGGAGCAGACTCAAGGGGCTGAATGGCCTACTCCTGCTCCTAGTTTTCGAGCTCTTCGGTCCTGGAGCGGGCTCGAACCCACGAATGGCTGACTAAGAGAATTACATCCGATGGGGGATGGTTATCATTTGGGTTTGAGGCTAGACCCCACAGATACTGTTCTTATGTCAGTAAACGTGGCAGCCATTTTGGCACAGGAAGACCCCAGCAAACTGCAATGCCACGGACGACCTGTTTGACTGGTTGACGGATAAATATTATCCCCATGATGATGGGGAGAGCTCACCCCACCCTGGCTCCAGCTCTCCATGTAAGATGCTGAGGGGGGGCTCGACAGGGTGGATGATGGGGGAATGTTTCCCCCCTCGTGGGGGAGTCTAGAACGAGGGGCCGGTGGTGGGGGCGGGGGGGTGTCAAGGGTTGTGGGGTGGTGGGGAGGGGCAGACAGGAAAGTGGAGTTGAGGCCACAATCAGATCAGCCACGATCTTATTGAATGGTGGGCCTAGGCTTGAGGGGCAGAATGGCCTCACTCCTGCTCCTAACTTGTATGTTCATATGTACGTGTGCTTCCAAATAATCTGGGACCAAATGGACAGTCCGCTGGACAAATGGGGTTTTGTGAAGGGAAGCCAGCATGGATTTGTCAAGGGTGAATAGCGGCGATCCAATTATCTTGAGGAGTAACAGAGAGGGTTCTTTAAATTCATTCTTTCATGGAACGTTAGTGTTGCCCGTCCCTAATTGCCCCTTGAACTGAGCTCGGGCCTTTCACAGGGGCGGTTAAGAGTCAACCACTTTGCTGTGGGGTCTGGAGTCACGTGTAGGCCAGACCGGGGTAAGGAGGGCAGATTTCCCTGCCCTAAAGGGGGCATTAGTGAACCGGATGGGGCTTTTACAACCATCGATGGTGGTTGGACGTGGTTAAAGAAAGCCAGCACTGATTTGTCAAGGGTGAAGCGAATCCAACCCGAACGAGTATTTTTGAGGAAGTAGCGGAGAGGTAAATGCGGTCAATAAGATGGTGTGAAATTCCACCTGCCCCTGAGAGCCTTTGACTTCCCTGTGAGTCAAGAATCTATCTTCCTCTGCCTTAAAGATATTCAATGACCCAGCCTCCACCGCTCTCTGGGGAAGTGAGTTCCAAAGATTCACCACCCTCAGAGAGAAGAAATGTCTCCTCACCTCCGTCTTAAATATTTTAAAACTGAGTCACACAGAATCACACGGCGCAGAAGAGGCCCTTCGGCCCATCGAGTCTGCACCGACACGTGAGAAACACCTGACCTACCTACCTAACCCCATTTACCAGCACTTGGCCCACAGCCTTGAATGTTATGACGCGCCAAGTGCTCATCCAGGTACTTTTTTAAAGGATGTGAGGCAAACCCGCCTCCACCACACTCCCAGGCAGTGCATTCCAGACCCTCACCACCCTCTGGGTAAAAAGCTTTTTCCTCACATCCCCCCTAAACCTCCTGCCCCCTCATCTTGAACTTATGCCCCCTCGTGACTGACCCTTCAACTAAGGGGAACAGCTGCTCCCTACCCACCCTGTCCAAGCCCCTCATAATCTTGTACACCTCGTTCCCTCATTCCAGTCTCACCCACAAGGGGAAACATTCTCTCAGCATCCACCCTGTCAAGCCCCCTTCAGAATCTTATACGTTTCAATAAGATCACCTCTCGTTCTTCTAAACTCCAATGGGCACAGGTCCAACCTTGTCTAACCTTTCCTCGTACAATAACCCGTTCATCCCAGGTATCAGTTGAGTGAACCTTCTCTGAACAGCTGCTAACGCTTTTATAGCCTCCCTTAAATACAGCGACCCAAACTGTACACAGTACCCCAGAAGTGGTCTCACCAATGCCCTGTACAACCGCAGCAAAACATCCCCACCATTTTAATCCATTCCCCTTGCAGTACAGCACAACTTTCCCACCTCCCTGTTTAAAGTGAATAAACTAAACAAATCCCTAAGGAATCGAGCCTTAAAATGAAAATACTAAAAGCTTTTGTTGAGGTGGTGGGGCTGCAGGGAAGGTTTAGTGATAGAGTTATACAAACAGGCCCTTCGGCCCATCATGTTCTTGCCGGCCATCAAGCCCTTATCCATTCTAATGCCATTTTCCAGCACTGGGCCCGTAGCCCTGTGTGCTACGGCATTTCAAGTGCTCATCTAAATACTTCTTAAATGTTGTGAGGGTTCCTGCCTCTACCAACCCCTCAGGCAGTGAGGTCCAGATACCCCACCCTCTGGGTGAAAAAAATCCCTCCTCAAATCCCCTCTAAACCTCCTGCCCCTTACCTTAAATCTATGCCCCCTGGTTATTGATACCTCCGCTAAGGGGAAAAGTTTCTTTCTGTCTATCCCATTTATGCCCCTCATAATTTTGTATGCCTCTATCAGGTCCCCCCTCAGTCTTCTCTGCTCTAAGGAAAACAACCCCAGCCTATCCAGTCTCTTTTCATAGCTGAAACGCTCCATCCCGGGCAACATCCTGGTGAATCTCCTCTGCACCCTCTCCAGTGCAATCACATCCTTCCTATAGTGTGGCGACCAGAACTGCACACAGTACCCCAGCTGTGGCCTAACTAGCGTTTTATACAGCTCCAACACAACCTCCCTGCTCTTTTATTCTATGCCTTGGCTAATAAAGGCAAGTATCCCAAATGCTTTCTTAACCACCTTATCTACTGTGCTGCTGCCTTCAGGGATCTATGGACATCCACAGACTGAGAAAGTTTTATTTTGAGTGGTTCCACGAGGAGTGGCGATGTCTCTGGACAAGGCTGAAGCGGCAGTGGAGGGGACACGGTGGTGCTGGGGCCTGTGCGGGTGGGACCTGCGCTGCTGGGGCCTGTGCTGTTGGCGGGTATGGAAAGTCTTTCACTCTCCATGAAGTCCGTCTGATCCTCCATCCTTCCTAGGGTCCTACCACTTGTTGTGTGTTCCCTGGCCGTGTTAGTCCACCCAAAATGCAATATCCCCACGCTTCTCAGGGTTAAATTCCATCTGCCACTGCTCTGCCCATCCGACCAGCCCACCGATATCGGCCTGCAATCTCGGGCTGTCCTCCTCACTTACTCAACAACGCTTTGCGTGTTGTCGGCCAACTCATTGGTCGAACCTCCTGCGTCCACTTCTAACTCATTAACGTACGCCCCAAGCAGCGCCGGGCCCTGCGGTACGCCACTCCATAAGACCATAAGACATAGAAGCAGAAATTAGGCCAATCGACCCATCGAGTCTGCTCCGCCATTCAATCATGGCTGATAAGTTTCTCAACCCCATTCTCCCGCCTTCTCCCCGTAACCTTTGACCCCCTTACCAATCAAGAACCTATCTATCTCCGTCTTAAATACACTCAATGACCTGGCCTCCACAGCCTTCTGTGGCAATGAATTCCATAGATTCACCTCTCTCTGGCTAAAGAAGTTTCTCCTCATCTCTGTTCGATAAGGTCTTCCCTTTACTCTGAGGCTGTGCCCTCGGGTCCTAGTCTCTCCTACTAACGGAGACATCTTCCCCACCACGTCCACCTCTATCACCCGGCTTCCAATCGTAAAAGAGAGCGACCTTCGACCTACGACCCTCAACCCTCCGCCCTCCCGAAGCGAAGCCCAACTTTGGATCCAATCTGCCCAACTGCAAATTGTGGGAAGGGCGATCGCCGGAGAGCCTTCGAAGGTTACGGGGAGAAGGCGGGAGAATGGGGTTGAGAAACTTATCAGCTGTGATTGAACGGCGGGGCAGACTCGATGGGCCGAACGGCCTAATTTCTGCTCCCGTGTCTTATGGTCTTATGGGTCTGAAGGGGGGGGGGCTCGAGGCGTTGCCTCTGCTTCCCCCCCCCCCCCTGCCCTCTGCAGACGCCACCAGGCCTTTGCTGAGTTTCCCACCACCCCCCCAGCCCCCTTCTGCCTTTGTGGTGGGGGGGGCTGAGAAGAGGATGGTTGTCCATCCTCCAGTGGGCGAGAGAGGAGGGTGAGGGGTATGGAAGGGGGGGGCGGGGCTGGGCGTCAATCATACCAAGTCCTCCACACACACACACACACACACACACAAAAAAAACCCACCCCCTCTCCCTCTGATTGGCGGAGCGCTCGGAGGAGGCGGGCGCCTGCGATTGGCGGGAGACGACGTCCGTCAGACGGCCACCCCGCCCCCTCTATAAATAGGCAGCAAGTGCGGTTGTGAGCGCAAGCCAAGGAAGGAAGGAGGGAGGGAGAAGGGGTGGGGGGAAGGGGAAGAAGCAGGTTTGGTTGCGTTGGGACGGCTGACGAAAGCCGCCATCTTGTGGCGTCCCGGATATTTTTCTGCCGTTTCCCACCCCCCCCACCCCCCCCTGTCCCCTCCCCTCCCCTCCCCCACTACCCGCCTCCTCCTCCCTTTCATTTTTATTTAAAAATTATTATATTTACTTTTACCGGGAAGAGGATCTGCGATAATCCCACCCGTCGCCGGATGTTCGGGCCCGGAGACGGCGCTGGGGAGCGAGGGGCACCCAGCCCATGGCCGCCGCTGTCAACCCAGGTGAGGGTCGGGCGCCCCCGAAAATCGAGGCCCAGGCTGCAGGTCGGGCGAGTAGGCCGCAATCCATCTCCCCTCCCCCCCCTTTCAATCCCGGGCACCCCATAATAGTCAGCCCCCCCCCCCCCCCCCCCCCCCCACCACCACCACCAACTGGACGCCTCACTTTATTTTTAACCGAATGACAACCAGGTTAGCCGGCGCTGCACTAATAATTAGTCAAATATCCCCCCCTTCACTCTCCCTCCCCCCCCCCCCTCTCAGTGTGTAGCCAATATCCCTATGTCAACATTTTTTGTTTTTGTATAACCGTGGTGGGGGAGATTTCCTATGTCAACATGTCACGTTGCAGTGGCCGCCTCCTCCCCTAGAGGAGGCGCTGTGGGCCGGTCCGCCCGTGACCTGTTTACATAGGTTATTCCCCGTTGTAAATGTTGACGCGCGGGGAATTTCAAATGAGGGTAGGGGCAGGGATGGCGGGCTGATGTGTTTTTTTTTTGTTTTAAAATTTCATTTTCCCTTCTGGTCGGAGGTTTCTGGACCTGGTCTCGGAAATAATTTTGGTGCGGTGACTGTTGTCCGTGGGATGGAAGAGGTAGAAAAACACTGGACGCGTTCAGGGAGACACTTGGAAAGTGCTGTGAGCTGGGGGAGGCGGGGGGGGGGGGGGGGGGGGTGCAGTGGACCCAAGAGCTGGAAGGTTTAGGGTTGGGGCTTTTTCAGCCGGCATGAACTCGATGGGCTGAGCGGTCTTAAGTATTCTACATTTCTATGTTTTGCCCCCTTTTTAGAGGTTCAGATCTGTGCTTAAGTACTTTTCGTTAACCTGGCCTCAATAGCATATTAAAAATCAAATTCTTCTACTTTCTGTCTCTAAATCTGCATTATTTCCCCTCTCAATTTATTCACCATCAGAAATTCCTGTGGATTTAGAAGGCAATCTGTCAATTTGAATCTTAGGTTGCAGTTGTTTGTCCTTATAAGCATTGGTGCACAGAACGAGACCATTTGGTCTATCTTGCCTGTGCTGGCTCTTCTCTTTCCCCATGGCCCTGTACTTTTTTTTCCTTTTCAAGTACTTATCCAAATCCCTTTTGAAAATCATTATTGAATCTGCCTCCAATGCCTTTTCAGCACGTTCCGGATCTCACGACGCTCAAAAAATTCTCCTCATCTCCCTCTCTTTTGCCGATTTATTTTCAATCCGTGTCCCTCTGGCTACTGAATCCTCGTGCCAGTGGAAGCAGTTTCTCCTTGCTTACCCTATCGAAGCTGCTTATGGTAACAAAAACAGAATTACCTGGAAAAACTCAGCAGGTCTGGCAGCATCGGCGGAGAAGAAAAGAGTATGGTAACATAGGACTTAGAAGCAGGAGTCATCCGTTCAGCCCTTTGAGCCTGTTCTGTTGTTCGACAACTGATCTTGTGGTCTCCCAACTCCACTTTCCTGTGCGCCCCATAACCCTCGACTCCCTTGTCGATCAATCTGTCTAACTTAGCCTTCAATAAATTCAGTGACCCAGGCAGCACTACTTTCTGCAGAAGGGAATTCCACAGACTGTCGACCCCCTGAGAAGAAATTTCTCCTCATCCCCATCTTACAAGGGAGACCTCATCCTTAGACTGCTTTCCCTAGTTCTAGTCTTCCCCCTCACGATTTTGGATGCCTCGATTAAATCACCCCCTTAACCTTCTCTGCCCTGAGGAGAACAATCCCAGCTTCTCCAGCCTCCCCCCACGAACTGAAGTCCCTCATCCCCGGTCCCATTCTGGATTAATCTCCCTCCGCACCCTCTCCGAGGCCCTTGACCTCCTTCTGAAAGTGTGAGGCTCAGAGTTGCTCCACTTTTCTGCGCTTCCCTTTAAAAGCTGCACCATGGACTGTCCACCCCCCTTCATTCTGCCCACTTCACCAGCCTTTGTTGCCCTGAATTGGATCATCAGCAAGCTTTGAAACCAGGCCTAAGCCTATGTTGTTAATATATTACAAAGAATAATAGTCCTAGCACAGATCTCGATGCCTTCTGTCAATCTGAAATACTGTTTGCCACAACTCTCTGCTTTCTCTCAACTTTATTTATTTTCTGGCACTGTCGCTTTAATGCTGCTTCAGTTTGCTAACAAGTCCTGTGTTTCCTGGACTCGATCAATTCTGATCCGTCACCCCACTCAGCTTCCCGTTTCTGCAAGTGTAGTTATGAAGAAGATAAGATCAAAGTTTGACATGAAATTCTGTGACTTGCGTTGTCAGCTAATTTGGCACAGGTTTTAAGTGACGAGATTAGGAACTGTGGAGAAGCAGGGGAGGTTCAGTGGACAGGTACAAAAATAATATAAGAAAGTTAATGGGCTGTTGTCCTTTATCCTGAGGGAACTGGGTTGTGAAGGGGAGGGAGTGATGCTTCAGTTTTGGACTTAGATGCCCATCGGGAGCAACTGGGTTCAGTTCTGGGCCCCCACACCGCAGGAAGGATATATTGGCCCTTAAAGCAGCACAGATTCACCAGAACGGTCCTGGAGCTAAAGGGGTTAAATCCCGAGGACAGGTCATACAGACGAGGATTGTATTCCCTCGAGTGTGGAAGATTAAGGGGTGATCTAATCGAGGGGCTTAAGACGATTAAAGGATTCAATAGGGTCAATAGAAACTATTGCATAGACTCATCGACATTTACAGCGTAGAAGAGGGCCATTTGGCCCATCCTGTCCATGCTAGTCAACAAAGATCTGACTACACTAATCCCATTTTCCAGCACTTGGCCCGTAGCCCTGTGCGTGGTGGGGGAGAGTCCAGAACAAGGGGGCAGAACCTTATAATGAGATCAGGGGTGATGTCAGGAAGCACTTCTTCACATAAAGGGGAGTGGAAATCTCTCCTCCCACAAAAAAAGAGTTGAGGTTGGGGGTCGTTTGAAAATTTCAAAAGTTATTTGACAGATTTTGAGAGGCAGATATTTATGGAGTCACGCTGGGCTGATGGTGTTGAAATACAGATCGGCTATTGGAATGGCTGAACAGTAGCACCCTGCATTCCACAGAGTGGGGAGAATGTGGAACTTGCTCCCACAGGGTGTGGTCAAGGTGAAGCGCAGAGATGTGTTTCAAGGATAAGTTGATTGACTGGTTGATGGTCTAAGAATCTTCCCATCCCAGTTACAGCAATAGGAGGTGGCTGCTCAGCCCCTCGACCCTGTTCTCCCATTCAGTGAGATCGTGGCTGACCCTTGTTTGGTCGGGCTTATGTCACCTGATCTTGCTCCCTGGAGCTTAATTGATTTCAGTCACCTCACCTAGCCATTTAATAGCTTCACTTTGGTTCGAGCGAGACTAAGGGAAAAGCAGAATTCCGGATAGTAACCTTTAAAATAACTTTGTTATAGGAAAAGGGTATAAGGAAATAGATACACTCAGCAGCTTTAAGACAGACTTCTACAGCCTCAATCGGATGGTCAAAGGCCAAAGAGGTGAAGTTGCAAGACTCCTCAAGTTCCTCGTCGACAGCAATTCTTTCGGAATTCTGCCTCGGGAGCAGGTGGGACGTGACTGGCTGGAAAAGGTGTCGCTCAGAACCTCTGCTTTTAACCCCTGAATTGCCATAACCTCATCTCGAATCTTTTACTGCGGTTAAGCTGCCTACGTGCGTTGCCCCTGTCAGAAAGGCCAGTGGGTCCGTTCACAGCCTATTTCTTTCCTATCTGACTTTGCACAGCTTTCTGTCCGTTGCCCAGTCTCATCTCAACGTGTTCAAGGCCAGAGTGAGACCACACACGGTGTCTGGTTTGATGCTGTTCCCAAAGTCAGAGCCTGTTAGTGCATTTGAAACTTAAAGACTTAATAATATAACTTCTGGGTTAATTACTAATCGTTCAATTATAGCTTCATTGAGGTACATTACTTAATTCATTGGCAGCCGGTTAGAAACAAGTTAATTTTCTTTCTTTGTTCTTTGGGATGTGGCACTGAGGGGCTTGCTTGGACGTTTCAGAGGGGCAGTTCGGAGTGGGCCTGGAGTCACGTGGGCCAGACCGGCTAAGGGCGGCAGATTTCCTTCCCTAAAGGGGCATTTTAAGACGACGACGATGGGCTTTTAGTGACGATCGTTGATCGCTTCATGGTCACCGGTCACTGAGACCAGCTTTTGATTCCAGATTTGAGGACCTGAATTAAAATTCCACCAGCTGCCTGTGGTGGGATTTGAACCCGTGTCCCCAGAGCATTAGCCTGGGCCTCTGGATTGCTAGTCCAGTGACATTACCACTGCACCACCACTCCCCCTATGCAATAATTATGCAGTAATTGTTAATTAATACACGTGAACAATTGATTGTGAAGTACAGAGTGCAAAAGGACTTCCTTGGCCCAGTGTTAGCACAGAATGGCATCTTGCCCTTGTTAGCTTACAGCAGTGATTATAAATATGAAAATAGCCTATAAATCGTGAATTAAAACGAAGTGTGATCTTCAGGTGAAGGAAGGGTGGTTGATAATCGAATCAAAACATGGACATAATTCAGTCTCCGTTTTAAAGCCATATTTTTTGACCTTACTGTTTTTATATTAAGACTCTGACTGTTTGGGCAGTGGCACCTCAGCGCTAACTATTATCAAGACAGTTTTGGCAGCTCTCGGTAATTTCCTTGCAAATTGGTTTTTAAATTTATTCGCGTTGCTGGCTAAGCCAACCTTTATTCCCATCCTCGTTCAGAGGGCATTATTAAGAGTCAACCACATCACTGGAGGCCAGACCAGGTAAGGATGGCAGATTTCCTTCCCTAAAGGGCATTAGTGAGCCAGGCGGGTTTTTACAACAATCGGCAATGGTTTCGTAGTCATCGTTAGACTTAATTCCAGATTGTTATTGAATTCAATTCAAATTTCACCATCTGCCCTGGCGAGATTCGAACCCGGGTCCCCAGAACAATACCCTGGGTCTCCAGAATACTAGTCCAGTGACAGTACCACTATGCCACTTGCTCCTCCATGTTCCTCGATATCGTTCTTGCTAGTTGGCGTCCTGTGGACTATTCTCACCAGTGTAATGGTGCCTCCTGTGTTTCATAGATTCTGTCCTTGACCCCTCTGGGCGACCCTCTCTCTGGCATTGTAATATCCTAGCTCCCCTCCTCGTTTTCCCTATCTTTCCTGAACTCCTTGTATCCTTTGTTATCGCCACAACATCATATTCCCTCTGTGTTAATCGATGCCTCAAGTTCTCCAACCTTATTTACAACACTCCACATGTTCACATCCACACACTGTGGAACCATAGAAAAGGTACAGCACAGAAAGAGGCCATTCAGCCCATCGTGTCTGTGCCGGCCAAAATCAGAAACTAGCCCCTCAATTTAAATACCACTTTCCAGCGCCTGGTGCGTAGCTTTGCAGGTTACAGCACTTCAGATGCAGATCCAGGTACCTTCTAAATGAATTGAGCATTTCAGCCTCAACCACCAATGTAGGCAGTGAATTCCAGACACCCACCACCCTCTGGGTGAAAAAGTTTTTCCTCATGTCCCCTCTAATCCTTCTACCAATCACCTTAAATCTGTGCCCCCGGTAACTCCCCTCAGCCAGGGGAAACGGGTCTTTCCTGTCTACCCTATCCAGGCCCCTCATAATTTTATACACCTCAATTAGCTCACCCCCTCTCAGCCTCCTCTGTTCTAAGGAAAACAACCCCAGCCTGTCCAGTCTCTCCTCATGGCTGCAATTTTCCAGCCCTGCCAACATTCTTGTAAATCTCCTCTGCGCTCTCTCCAGAGCAAGTATGTCCTCCCTGTAAAGTGGTGAACTGAACTGGGCACAAAATTCCAGCTGTGGCCTAACTAGCGTTTTACACAGTTCCTGCATCGCATCCCTGCTCTTGTATTCAATCCCCCATCCCATAAAGGAAAGCATTCCATATGCTTTCTTGACCACCTTATACATCTGTAAACCTAGTTTATACTTTAACGCATTCCCCTCTTACCCTGACTCCAATAATACCTTACTATTTCTTGCTCCAGCGCTGATGTTGATGCAGATCTAGAATGGGGTGCCCAATGGACTCTGAAGGGGAAGAGAGGCTGAGGCTCCATGTTCCAGAGGGGTGGGGGGAGTCCACTCCATTTTGCTCACCCCTCGAGTTTGCATTTCCACAGGGACTGCTACACGCTAATGCTAAAGGTAAGGTTTAAATAGCACTGTCGATAGGCGGGCTTGCAATTTAGAGAGAGCCCATAAGTGTCAGCAGCCCCTCTCGCTACCTGGCACGAGGGAGTCATTGACGTCTCTCAAGCGAAGTGACAAGAGGCTGTTCAAATGACTTCAAGAGGGAGGTGAATGCGTTCTTGACTGAGGCAGGGGCAACATCAGCATCGAGAAGATCTTTATGGAGAGCGCTTGATTTGCACGATGATCTGGACTGGTTTTGAACCAGTTTTCCAAGAGTGTTTCTCTTTTTCCCCCTTACTGGCCCTGGGTTTGTCACCTCGTGTGAGAGAGTACATGGAGAGAAAAAGTCTATTTATGACACACTGGTTATCTTGAGTGTGTGGCAAGCTAGATAGGCCAGCTGGCCTCTTCCTGCCTGCCTTTTCCCATCTGTGAGGCTTCCTCCTCCTGACGCTTTGCATGAACCTATGTCAGCAGGTGTGTTTTTCTCTCTTTCCCAAGGTGCAGAAATGGCTTCGGAGATCGGAGGGCCGCTGGGTGTGCCGGTGACAGGAAGAGCTGGAGCGGTGACACAGCCTCAGTCCAGTGGGAGCATCGTGTCTCGAGCAACAAAAAGACACCCAGGGTAAGGATGCTTCGACTTGCTGCTGGATCACGGGGAGCAGCTTTAACACAGGATCACCCGGGAGTGAGTTACAGGCTGGAATCTAATCGAGGGGTTCGAGGTGGTTTATATATAGAATAACAGACACCCAGATGTGAGTTACAGACTGGAATCTAATCGAGTTGTTCGGGGGGTTTATATATAGAACAACAGATACCCGGGAGTGAGTTACAGACTAGAATCTAATCGAGGGGTTTGGGTGGTTTATTTATAGAATAACGGATACCCGGGAGTGAGTTACAGGCTGGAATCTAATCGAGGGGTTCGTGGGGGTTTATATATAGAATAACAGACACCCGGGAGTGAGTTACAGACTGGAATCTAATCGAGGGGTTCGTGGGGGTTTATATGTAGAATAGCAGACACGCGGGAGTGAGTTACAGACTGGAATCTAATCAAGGGGATCGGGTGGTTTATATATAGAAAAACAGATACCCGGGAGTGAGGTACAGACTGGAATCTAATCGAGGGGTTCGGGGTGGTTTATATATAGAATAACAGATACCTGGGAGTGAGTTACCGACTGGAATCTAATCGAGGGGTTCGGGGCGCGGTTTATATATAGAATAACAGATACCCGGGAGTGAGTTACAGACTGGAATCTAATCGAGGGGTTCGGGGTGGTTTATATATAGAATAACAGATACCCGAGAATGAGTTACAGACTGGAATATAATCGAGATGTTCGGGTGGTTTATATATAGAATAACAAATACCTGGGTGTGAGTTACAGACTGGAATCTAATCAAGGGGTTCGGATAGTTTATATTTAGAATGACAGATACCCGGGAGTGAGGTACAGACTGGAATCTAATCGAGGGGTTCGGGGCGGGGTTTATATATAGAATAACAGATACCCGGGAGTGAGTTACAGACTGGAATCTAATCGAGGGGCTCGGGGTGGTTTATATATAGAATAGCAGATACCCGGGAGTGCGGTACAGACTGGAATCTAATCGAGGGGTTCGGGGGCGGGGTTTATATATAGAATAACAGATACCCGGGTGTGAGTTACAGACTGGAATCTAATCGCGGGGTTTGGATAGTTTATATATAGAATAACAGATACCCGGGTGTGAGTTACAGACTGGAATCTAATCGCGGGGTTCGGATAGTTTATATTTAGAATAACAGATACCTGGGTGTGAGTTACAGGCTGGAATCTAATCGTGGGGTTTGGATGGTTTATATTTAGAATAGTATCACCATTGGCATACACAAGCAAAGCCAAGGTAAGAGTGTCATAAAACATCGGGCATGTTTTTCTCGTAGCAGATTTGTATGTTCAAAGCATTCACTGATTCATTACTTTATTGAAAAGCTTATATTGAGGTCTTCCCCCCGTGGGTTCCCACCCAACACGCACGCACGCACGCACGCACGCACGCACGCACGCACGCACACACACACGCACGCACGCACGCACGCACGCACACACACACACACACACACACACACACACATGATTTCACCATCAGGTTGTTAAGACATGGAATTCTTTAGTAAACGGGCTGATGAAGCGGGGATTTTAAACTCTTCCGAAAAATCTCCTCTTAACCCCCTGGAGACTAGCCTGAGCTTCTCCATCAATACAAGTTTGCTGAAGGGGGAGCGGTTTCCTCCATTTTGGTGTCCGCCTTGGAGAGGCCGTTGTCTGGTGCAGTGAGGTGGTGGGTGCTACCTTTTTATTGATTGTTTGTTTGTTTGTCCTTTTTCCCCTTTTCTAGACTCGATTTTGATGATGACGATGATGGGGAGAGCAGTAGCAAGTTCCCAAGGTCTGTGTGGTTCTGCTTTCTCATTCATTAAACTACGAGCAAAGCCTGCCAGCGGAGTAGTCGATGTCTGTATTACAATGATGTTTCTTTAAATCTCCCACCACATGCCATTCCATTCTTCTCGTGCCATCGCCACCCCATCCCACCCCTCTTATTCCATCCCTCATTCCATCCTTCATTTGCCAGCCTATTTCTCCATTCCATTCCCCCTCCATTCCATCCCTCCCATGCCACTCCATTCCCTACATTCCCCCCTTCTTCCCCATCCCTACCTCAATGGTATGTTAATTATATTGTAATGATACACAGGTGAAGGGCATTGTTTAATCTAAGTGCCTACAGCACTTATAAAGAGAGACTGCTGGGGCACTGGGCTGGTCAGTAGGAGGTAGGCATCTGTCATGCTGCATTCTGTAAATAAGCCTACTGTCAAGCAAAAGATTTGTGTCTAGTTTCACAGCTTGGGATTCATTGATCCCGCCGTACTGTTACCCCACCGCCCCAAATCTCTCGGGGCTCCTCTTACCACCGCTGTTCTTTTTCTCCACCAACCCGCAGCCCCACCACCACCAGCCATTGGCAGCCGCAGGTGCACCATGTGCTCCAGTTCTCCACATGCACCAAGTTCCGCCCAACCAAACCCAACCCACTAACCAATCAGAACAGTGCGGGTGGGCATAATATGCACGTTATTCTTGTTGTTGTGTGCCTGATGTCAGCTTGATCAGTTTCCTTCCTCACCCCCCCCCCCCCCCCCCCCCCCCAATCCAAGATGATGACTGACTAAGGGCACTATTTAATTAAGTACCTAGAACACTTACAAAGTGAGACTGCTGGGATACTGGGCTGGTAGTTCGGAGGCAGCCGTATATATATATAATGCTGCATTCTGTAAATAAACTTACTATCAAGCAAAGAGTTTGAGCCTCGTTTGATACTTCACCATCTGGCTTGGGACCCAGTTGTCCAGACTTCTGAAACTTGCTCCATAGCCCTGGCCAACGGCTCGAGCCTGCAACTCCTCTGTAACAGCTGACGCATCAAAATTAACCGGACAAGCCAAAAAAAACTGTGGCTACAAGAGCAGAGCAGAGGCTGGTAATTCTGCAGAGAGTAACCCACCTCCTGACTCCCCAAAGCCTGTCCACCATCTACAAGGCACAAGTCTGGAGTGTGATGGAATACTCCCCACTTGCCTGGATGAGTGCAGCTCCAACAGCACTCAAGAAGTTCAACACCGTCCAGGGCAAAGCCTGTTTGGTGCCCCACCTTCAACATTCACTCCCTCCACCACCGACGCACAGGGGCAGCAGTGTGTGTACCATCTACAAGATGCACTGCAGCAACTCACCAAGGCTCCTTAGACAGCACCTTCCAAACCCACGACCTCTACCATCTAGAAGGACAAGGGCAGCAGACACATGGGAACACCACCTCCTGGAAGTTCCCCTCCGAGCCACTCACCATCCTGACTTGGAAATATATCAGCTGTTCCTTCACTGTCGCTGGGTCAAAATCCTGGAACTCCCTCCCTAACAGCACGGTGGGTGTACCTACACCACAGGGATTGCAGCGGCTCAAGAAGGCAGCTCACCCCCCACCTTCTCAAGGGGCAATTAGGGATGGGCAATAAACACTGGGCCACATCCCAGTAAAGGAAAAAATGGTAAATGTTGACATAGCAGTTTATAGTAAAAACTAACTGAAAAACATGACAGAAAAACCATGACAACAGGAAGAGAGCTGGTGGGCAGAAGTGTGTGCATTATGCAAATTCTGTCATGTGTGAAATGTAAAGAGAAGTGGTTCAGATGGATAATCTCTGCGGAGGAGATACGGACACACATTGGTTAACCTTTGATCTTTCTGCCTAGGTGTGATGACGATCAAGGGCCCAACGACAAAGAGAGATTTGCAAGGTAACAATATTCTACTCACTCAGCTTCCTCTTGGCACCCACTCGTGATATCCCATTACAACACTTACTTTATAAAAACTTTGATGACCTGCATCCTGCCGGATAGCTTCATGGAGTTGGTAGACCTCTTTCGGAAATCGGCTTCTGCATTGGGTGGGGGGGAAGAGGGACTGTGCCCCCACGCCTCGCTATTCACACCCCTTTGGGAAAGAGCGGAGCTGACAATGAGGCGATGATGAGGCTAGCCCATTCTGATCATCACACTGGCATTCACAGAATGGTTACAGTGCAGAAGGAGGCCACTCGGCCCATCGTGTCTGCTCCGGCTCTCTGAGCAGTTTAAGTTAGTGCCATCCTCCTGCCTTTTCCCCATAACCCTGTACATTGTTTCTATTTAGATAATGATCCAATGCCCTGTTGAATGCCTCAATTGAACCTGTCTCCACCACACTCCCAGGCAGCGCACTCCAAACCCTAACTACTGGCTGTGTGAAAAAGTTTTTTTCCTGCCTCCCATTTGCTTCTGTTGCAAAACGCTTTAAAACCGGGCCCTCTGTGTTCTTGATCCATTTGCAAGTGGGAACAGTTTCTCCCCATCTACTCTGTCCAGCCCCCTCATGATTATGAGCATCTCTATCAAGTCTCCTCTTAGCCTTCTCCTCTCCAAGAAGAACAGTCTCAACCTCTCTCAATCTGTCCTCATAGCTGAAGTTTCTCATTCCTGGAACCATTCTCACAAACCTCTTCTGCACTCTCTCCAATGGGTTTACATCCTTCCTATAATGTGGCACCCAGAACTGTACACAATGCTCCAGCTAGGGTGTAACCAGTGCCTTATATAGTTCATCGTAACCTTGGTGGGATCTTGGTGTGTGCAAATCGGCTGCCACAATCCCCACATTAACGACAGTGACCACGCTTTTTTTTAAAAAAAAAGAAAGCTTGGTTGACGATGAAGTGTTTTGGACTGTCCTGAGCTGGTGAAAGGCACGGGGGGGTGGGGGTGGAGGCAGGAATCTTTCTCTTGCGTGAGCGCAGCACTCTTTTTCTCTCTCACGAAGTCCAACTGTTTCCTCCCCCTCCTCCAGAGAGAACCACAGCGAGATCGAGCGGCGCAGGCGGAACAAGATGACAGCGTACATCACAGAGCTGTCGGACATGGTGCCCACCTGCAGCGCCCTGGCCCGTAAACCGGACAAGCTGACCATCCTGCGCATGGCCGTGTCCCACATGAAGTCGCTGCGGGGCACAGGCAACACCTCCGCTGACGGCACTTACAAGCCCTCCTTCCTCACGGACCAGGTAAGCGGGGAGGGGGTGTGCCCCCTACCCCCCCCCCCCCCCCCAACGGAGTGGCGCTGCCTCCCCTTGGAGACGGGGCTCGTGTGGATTGACAATACTGGTGTTGCTGAACAGGCTGATGGGACCTTTTTATTCTTATTGGTGGGATGTGGGCATCACTGTTTAGGCCAGTATTTATTGCCCATCCATAATTGCCCTTGTTCAGAGGGCTTTTTTTTTAAAGAGTCTGCCTTATTGCCAACCATATCGCTGTAGGTCTGGAGTCAGACCAGGCCGGACCAGCAGATTTCCTTCCCTGAAGGACATTAGTGAATGAGATGGGTTTTTAAGGGCCATAGTTTCACGATCATCATTAGACTTTTCTTTCCAGATTTTTACTGCTTTCAAATTTCACCATCTGCCGTGGTGGGATTTGAACCCTGGATCCCCAAAGCATTACCCTGGGTCTCTGGATTACCAGTCCAGTGACAATACCACTATGCTGCCAACTCGCCAAGTGTTGTGGGTACACCCACCCGTGCTGTTAGGGAGGGAGTTCCAGGATTTTGACCCAGCGACAGTGAAAGAACGGCCGATATATTTCTAAGTCAGGATGGTGAGTGGCTTGGAGGGGAACTTCCAGGTAGTGGTGTTCCCATGTGTCTGCTGCCCTTGTCCTTCCAGATGGTAGTGGTCGTGGGTTTGGAAGGTGCTGTCGAAGGAGCCTTGGTGAGTTGCTGCAGTGCATCTTGAAGATGGTACACACACTGCTGCTACTGTGTGTCGGTGGTGGAGGGAGTGAATGTTTGTGGATGGGGCACTAACCTGCTTTGTCCTGGATGGTGTTGAGCTTCTTGTGGTGTTGGAGTCCCATTCATCCAGGCAAGTGGGGAGTATTCCATCACACTCCTGACTTGTCCCTTGTGCTTTAGGGGTTAGGAGGTGAGTTACTCGCTGCAGAATTTCCAGCTTGTGAACTGCTGTTGTAACCACAGCATTTATATGGCTGGTCCAGTATAGTTTCTGGCCAATGGTGATGTTGATAGTGTGGAATGCAATGATAGAAATGTTGTTTAAAGTTAAGGAAAAGTGATAATAGTTGTTTAACATTATAAAAAGGTTCGATGGGATAGACGGGGTGAAGATGTTTCCACTTGTGTGACGGGGAGACCAGAACTAGGGGGCCATCAATATAAGACAGTCACTGATAAATCCAGTGAGGAATTGGGGAGAAATTTCTTTACCCAGGGAGTGGTGGAGGTGAATAGCGGAGGTGCACTGAAAGAGGAAGCTGGATTAACACATGAGGACGAAAGGGATGGAAGGATGTGTAGAGGGGATGGGAGGAGGCTTGTGGGGAACTGGGACAGATGTTTCCGGTGTGTGCGTTCAATATTAACTCTGCGCAGGCACATCTAGGCAGCCAGGTCCCAACCCTTGCCTGTGCAGAGCCGTCTGGTTGTCCAGCTAGTGGTTAGGGAGCTGCTGAATGAGAGAGAGCTCAGCCAGAGTTCCTGTCCTTTACAACCACCTAGCGACCATTGCTGGGAAGAGAGTACAGTGTTGTTAGACTTGTGAACATAGGAACAGGAGGGTGTCATCTAGCCTCTTGTATCTGTCCCTCCATTCAGTTAAATCACAGCTCGGACCACAACCAGATCAGCCATGATCTTATTGAATGGTGGAGCAGGCTCGAAGGGTTGAATGGCCTTCTCCGGCTCCTAAATCCTACATTCCTTTTTCTGTATCTTACCTCCAAATACCAACAAAACTCTGCTGATCCCTCTTTTGAAATTTGCAATTGCCACCCAGCCTCGACAGCTTTTTTTGTCGGGGGGGAGAGAGTTCCAGATTCCCACTCCCCTGTGTGTATAGAAGATGCTTCCTGACATCACCCCTGAATGGCCTGGCTCCCATTTTAAGGCTTTGTGATATTGGTTGTAGAATAAACATTGTCCAGAGAACAGGGGGAGAGCGCCTCCCTGCTCTTTAATAGTGGCAGTGACATTGTTTGTATCCACCTGAGAGGGCAAATGAGGGGCCTCGGTTTAACGTCTCATCCGAAAGACAGTGCGGCGCTCCCTCGGCGCAGACTCCCCTGACAGCGCAGCGCTCCCTCGGCGCTGGACCCCCCCCCCCCCCCCACAGCGCGGCACTCCCTCAGCGCTGACCCCTGCAGTGCCAGATTGGATTTTTGTGCACAAGTCTCTGGAGTGGAATTGACTTGGGGTGAGGAAGCTGCCCACTCAGCCAAGGCCGACACCAGGTCAGGTGAACTTACATCCGACGCCAGAACCATAATTTATGTCGGCCTGGGTTACAGCCCCAAGTCCCCGGAGTGGGGGTTTGTACCAATGCAGGAGGTGGTTGTGTGTGGGGGGTGGGGGGGGTGGGGGAGGTGGTGGTGGTTGGTGGGGGGGTTACGTGGAGGGCAACAGGAGCTGACGAGATTTTTTATTTTTTTAACGACCTCAAGGAGCTGAAGCACCTGATCCTGGAGGCCGCGGACGGGTTCCTCTTCGTGGTGGCGTGCGAGACGGGCAAGATAATCTACGTCTCGGACTCGGTCACCCCGGTCCTCAACCAGCCGCAGACAGAGTGGTTCGGCAGCACCCTGTACGACCAGGTCCATCCGGACGACGTGGACAAGTTGCGGGAGCAGCTCTCCACCTCGGAGAACGCGATGACAGGTAACGGGGGGCGGCTCGGGATCTTGCCCCAATTCCACCCCCCCCCACCTTCCGCTGGAATTGAGCGGATTTGTTCTGCTTGATTTCACCCACCGGATCCGGGATCTATCGCACCTCTTCCGTTTCACGCTTGCTCAGTTCGAGCTATTTCAGTTCTCACCCTGCGCAAAATAAGGCGACTTGGGATGATTGGGAGTGGACTGGGTGGGGGAGGGGGAATTTAGAACAATATGCAGGGGACCCCTGTTCTCAACAGAGCCTCAAAATTTAAAAATTTTCATCCTACTGTTCCAGTCTCTCCATGACCTTGCTCACCCACCCACCATATCCGTGACCTCAGTGGGGAAACGGTGGGGAAGCAGCATTGTCACTGGGCTGGTCAGCCAGCGACCCAGGCTACTGCCTTGGGGGCACAGGGGAATTTAAATTCAATTGATTTAAACAAAAAAAAACAACCTGGAATCAAAACTCCAGCCACGAAGGTAGATTGGAGAAGTTGGGACCTGTACTTTTGGAGAGGAGAAGGCTGAGAGGAGATTTGACAGAGGCATTCAAAACCTGGACGGAGTAGATTTTGGGAAGCTGTTCCCCATTGGCGGAAGGATGGCGAACCAGAGGGACACAGATTTTAAAGTCGCTGGTAAAAGAAGCAATTTGAGAGGAAACTTTTTTTTCAGGCAGCGAGTGGTTAGGGTCTGGAATGCACTGCCTGGGAGCGTGGGGGAGGCATTAGTCAGTCGAGGCATCGGAGAGGGAATTAGATGGCTTCCTTTCAAAGAACAAAGGCAGGAGAATGGCGCCAGGTGAAATGTTCATTCAGCGAGCTGGTGCAGACATGATGGGCCGAGTGGCTGCGTCCTGCACTGCGACGATTCGGTGAAACCTAGTCTCAGTAATAGTGACCGTGAAATTATCAGTGGTCGTTGTAAACTCTCATCTAGTTGACCAACATCCCTTTAGGGGGAAGGAAATCTGCCACCCTTACCCGGTCTGGCCTACATGGGGCTGCAGAGCCACACCAACATGGTTGACTCTTTCTTAACTGCCCTTCTGAAATGGCCTAGGAAGACACTCAGTTCAAGGGGCAATTAGGGATGGGCAACAAATGCTGACCCTGCCAGCGACGCCCACGTCCCATGGACGAATATAAAAAGAAACCTCCTCCGCTCTGGAGAAGTTTTTAAACAGTAATTAATTGAGGTGGTTTGAGACATTTCCCAGAGATGTGGTCAGAAGCTGCCTTGTTATGGGTGTTCAATTAATGACCCATCAACAAAATTGCAGAGAAACATTGCTTTAAAATGGATAAAAGCTAAGAAGGCAATGAAAAAAGCAACAACTTGCATTTATATAGCACCTTTAAACGCAGTAAAACATCCCAAGGTGCTTCACAGGAGTGTTATCAGACACAATATGCCACTGAGACACACAGATATACAGGGACACATGACTGAAAGCTTAGGCAGAGGTAGATTTTAAGCATCGTCTTAAAGGAGGAGAGAGAGATAGATAGAGAGACTGAGAGGTTTAAGGAGGGAATTCCAGAGCTCAGGGCCCAGTCAGCTGAAGGCACAGTCGCCAAAGGTAGAATGATGGGAATCAGGGGATGCTCAAGAGGCCGGAATTGGAGGAGCGCAGAGATTTTGGAGAGTTGTAGGGACTGGAGGTTATACAGATAGGGAGGGGTGTAGGGGCTGGAGGAGGTTACAGAGGTAGGGAGGGGTGTAGGGGCTGGAGGAGGTTACAGAGATAGGGAGGGGTGTAGGAGCTGGAGGAGGTTACAGAGGTAGGGAGGGGTGTAGGGGCTGGAGGAGGTTAGAGGTAGGGAGGGGTGTAGGGGCTGGAGGAGGTTACAGAGGTAGGGAGGGGTGTAGGGGCTGGAGGAGGTTACAGAGGTAGGGAGGGGTGTAGGGGCTGGAGGAGGTTACAGAGGTAGGGAGGGGTGTAAGGGCTGGAGGAGGTTACAGAGGTAGGGAGGGGTGTAAGGGCTGGAGGAGGTTACAGAGGTAGGGAGGGGTGTAGAGGCTGGAGGAGGTTACAGAAGGAGAAAAGGGAGCCATGGAGGGATTTTAAATGAGGATGAGAATTTTAAAATGGAGGTATTGACCATTGGGGGATCAGTGTCATTCAACGTGCACAGGGGTTGTTGGGCTAATGGAATTGACAAATTAGGATACCCTGGGGTTGTGGGGGGCTGGGGAGGGGGGGTTGTTGCTGGAGAGAGAGCTGGGGTGGTGGTGGGGGTAGCAGAGTCAGACAGAGCCCAGTCACAAATAGCTTTTTTATTTCTCTCTCTCTCTCTCTCTCTCTCTCTCTCTCTCTCTCTCTCTCCTCTCTCTCTTCGGGGCAGGTCGGATTTTGGACTTGAAGACGGGAACTGTGAAAAAGGAAGGGCAGCAATCCTCGATGAGAATGTGCATGGGCTCCCGGAGATCGTTCATCTGCCGAGTGAGGTGATTCAAATGAATGGACCTGAACTAGAAGCGGCCATCCTGTTTATAGAAAATATTTCTCTCCCGCACTTTTTTTCTCTCTCTGCCTTCCCTGTACAAGAGTAGAAATTTGCTCGTTTTCTCCCCTTGCCTGTGCGAATGCTTTGGGAAGGGCAGGACGAAACTGGGCTGGCGAGGGTAGTGCTTTGTTAAGAAATGCAGATACCATTTATACATGTGTCAAAGTTGCATGATCGAGACCAGCGTTTTTTTGGGCCAACCATTGTTGCATTGACTTTCAAATGGGAACGCTTTCAAGGGGCTGCTTCTTTAAGGCCCCAAGTGAAATCCAGGTAAGGCAACAGAATTAAGTAAAAACTAAACGCTTAGAACCGTAGAAAAGTCAACGGCACGGAAAGAGGCCATTCAGCCCATCATGCCTGTGCTGGCCGAAAAATTGTTTTAAAAATCTAGCCCC
This sequence comes from Carcharodon carcharias, assembly GCF_017639515.1. NCBI lineage: Eukaryota > Metazoa > Chordata > Chondrichthyes > Lamniformes > Lamnidae > Carcharodon > Carcharodon carcharias. Next base: position 3,702,232 of record NW_024470726.1, read on the forward strand.
CCCACTCAAGTCCCACCTTCCAGCCCCTGGTCCGTAGCCTTGCAGGTTACTGTGCTTCAGACCCTGGCACCTTTTTAAATGAGTTGATGGTTCCTGTCTCAACCACCAAACCAGGCAGTGAATTCCAAACACCTTCTGGGTGAAGAAGATTTTCCTAATATCCCCTCTGATCCTCCTACCAAGGCTGTGCTCCCTGGCAATTGGCCTTAAAAATGATCAGTTGTCTAGCACTTATTTGTTTTATAACATTGCAAATAGTGTGCATTGGATCCATGTTAATCATCTAACATACGAAACAGGGGCAGGAGTAGGCCATTCGGCCCGTCGAGCCTGCTCCGACATTCAACAAGATCATGGCTGGCCTGTTTATGTTTCGAGTTCCACATTCCCGGCTACCCCCCGATAACCTTTGATTCCATTGCCTAGCAAGAACCTGTCTATCTCTGCCTTAACAATATTCAGTCACCCCGCCTCCTCCTCCTTCAGAGCCAGAGTTCCAACAAAGTCGCACAGCCCTCTGAGAGAACAAAATTTCTCCTTATCTCTGTCCTAAAAGGGCGACCCCTAATTTTAAAACAGTGGCCCGCTAGTTCTGGACTCACCCACAAGAGAAAACATCCACCTTGTCAAGACCTGTCAGAATCTTATATACTCCAATGAAACCACCCCTCACTCTTCTAAACTCCAGTGGAAACAAGCCCAACCTGTCCAACCTATCCTCTCAAGGGCAACCTGTGGCTCAGTTGGTAGCACCCTTGCCTCTGAATTGCAAGGCCCTGGGTTCAAGTCCCACTCCAGGGCTTGAGCACAAAACTCGATGCCAGTGCCGCGCTGTCAGAGGTGCCGTCTTTCACACGACACGTTAAACTGAGGCCCCCGGCTGTCCGCTCAGCGGGATGGGAATAGATCCCATGACGATCTTCGGAAGAAGAGCGGGGAGGGGGGGGGTGGGGGCTGAGGCCAGTAATTTCCCCTCGATGAACATGGTCAGGGTAGTCATTGCATCATGGGGCCTTGTGTTTGCAAATTGGCAGCTGTGCTTGTTGCATTACTGTAGTTCTTTAAAAAAAAAAAAATAAGCTTAATTCATTGGCTGTAAAGCCCCTTTAGATATCTGGTGGTCGTGAAAATGTAAGACTTTCTCTTTTTCTAACGTTTATGCGTTTTATAAACATTACGAACTTCACCTCCAGGATTCAGCTCTGAAATTTTTAGGCTTTGATCCCTGAAAACCTAGGCTCAACTTTTACACGGGACATGTGAGAAACTACAGCTCTCTAGGCCAAAAATCATGGGCTGACTTTTACACAAGTATATACGGTTATATCCCAAAGCACTGACTTTTAGCCAGCTGTAAGTTGTAATGTCAGTGTCAGCTATGGCTCAGCGGATTGCCCGCTCGGAGTCATTAGGCCTTAGGCTCGAGTCCCCCACTCTAGAGTCTTGAGCCCACGATCCAGGCCGGCCCTCCCAGTGGGAGTGCTGGGGGAGCACCGCACTGTCGGAGGCTCAGTGCTGAGGGAGCACCGCACTGTCGGAGGGTCATTGCTGAGGGAGCGCCGCACTGTCGGGGGGTCAGTGCTGAGGGAGCGCCGCGCTGTCAGATGGTCAGTACTGAGGGAGCACTGCACTGTGGGAGGGTCAGTGCTGAGGGAGCGCCGCACTGTGGGAGGGTCAGTGCTGAGGGAGCGGCGCACTGTGGGAGGGTCAGTGCTGAGGGAGCGGCGCACTGTCGGAGGGTCAGTGCTGAGGGAGCGGCGCACTGTCGGAGGGTCAGTGCTGAGGGAGCGGCGCACTGTCGGAGGGTCAGTGCTGAGGGAGCGGCGCACTGTCGGAGGGTCAGTGCTGAGGGAGCGCCGCACTGTCGGAGGCTCAGTGCTGAGGGGGCGCCGCCCTGTCGGAGGGGCCGTCTTTCTGATAAGATGTCAATTCGAGATCCCCACCTGCTGTCTGAGGGGGACACGATCAATCCCATGGCCACTATTGGAAGAAGAGTGGGGGGCTGGCAGGGAGTACTCCTCCGTGTCCTGGTATCAATTTTTGCCCCTTTACTGACTCCACTAGAAACAGATAACCTGGATCGATAGGACATTGCTGTTTGTGGGAGCCTGCTGTGTGCAAATTGGCTGCCGCATTTCCTACATTACAACAGTGACCACACTTCAGGAAGAGTGCTTCATTGGCCGTGAAGCGCTTTGGGACTCTTGAGGTGATGAAAGGTGCTGTATTGCGGTAAGTACACTTCTGGAGAGCGAAGGAATTGTGGGAGGCGGTGGATAGGTAAAATTGAGTCTTCAGAAAAGAAGGGGCTTTGGGCCTGAGATCGTTTTCTAGTTCCTAATAGTGTTGTTCTGATTTTTTTTTAAACAATCTATTCTTTTAGGTGTGGGAATGCAACCGAGGATCCAGTGTCCATGAATAGACTCAGCTTCCTGAGGAACCGATACAGGTGATCCTGACAGCACCACACCTGATAGATTCGGCCCCTCTGCTCCGTGCTGGTGTTTCTGCTCCACACGAGCCTCACTCCAGCACCATATCCTTCTAACCCTTTCTCCCTCATGCACTTATCCAGCTGCATCTTTGCTATTCACTTCAACCACTCCCTGTGGGAGCGGGTTCCGCATTCTCCCCCCCACTCTCTGGGTAAAGAGGTTTCCCCTGAATTCCCCATTGGGTTTATTAGTGACTATCTTATATTGATGGCCCCCTAATTCTGGTCTCCCCCCACCCACATGTGGAAACTGTTGATAACTGGCTGGTGAAGGGATAAACCAGTGCCAGTCTTTACATGGAATAGATTTATTTAGAGGAAAAGTTACAGGCATATGTTTCCTGACTCTATTCTATGCCTGTTAGTAAGTTTCTCTTTGTGTGCTCCAGTTACCATCCAGTTGATTTCCTCCACCTGTATGTACTTAACCTCAATTGATACAATTAACAGAAATATCTTCTCTGAGCTTATGTTTAAATTGATCTTAAAGACCTCGATTAGGTCACCCTCTGCCTTCTCTTTTGGCCGCTGTCATAGTCATTATGGCACAGAAGGATGCCATTAGGCCCCTCAAGTCCTTGCTGATTCTGTAGATCAACCCAGTCAGCCCCATTCTCCTGCTTTATCCCTGTAGCCCTGCAAGTTTATTTCCCTCAAGTACCCAGTCACTTTTCACGTGAAATTCTTTTTCCAGAGAAGGACCCCCAGCCTGTTTGGTTCTCCCCGATAGCTGTAACAACCATCACTGTGAATCTTTTTTTGGAACCTTCTCAAATGCTTCCATATCCTTTTTATAATCTGGAGACCAGAACTTTGCACAGTAACTCCAAGTGTGGTTTGAACCAAGGTTCGATACAAATTAAACGGAAATTCCCTGTTTTTTCAAAAATATAAGATCATAAGGAATAGGAGCAGGTATAGGCTATTCGTCCCATCAAGCCTGCTCCAGTAAGATCGTGGCTGATCTGATTGTGACCTTAATTCCATTTTCCTGCCTCCCCCCCAAGTCCCCATAACCCTTGACTCCCTTGTCAATCAGAAACCTTTCTAACTCCGCTTTGCATATAGTCAGTGACCCGGCCTCCACTGCTCTCTTGGGTGGAGAATTCCAAAGATTGACAACCCCTCTGAGAGGATAAATTCCTCCTCATCTCCCATCTCAAACGAGAGACTCCTTATTTTGAAACTGTGCCCCTTAATTCTAGATTCCCCCCATGAGGGGAAACATCCTCTCAGCATCTACCCTGTCAAACCCCCTCAGAATCTTTTATGTTTCAAGATACCCTCGCATTCTCCTAACCTCCAAAATGAGTATCGACCTAACCCTGCTCAACCTCTCCTCATAAGTCAAAATGCCTTTCTCCAGGAATTAGGCTAGTGAGCCTTCTCTGAACTGCTTCCAATGCAAGTAAACCCCTCCTTAAGTAAGGAGACCAAAACTGTCCACCGTACTCTAAGTATGGTCTCACCAATGCTCTCTATAGTTGTAGCAAGACTTCACTACTTTTGTATTCCATCCCCCTTGCTATTAAGGTTAAAATTCCATTTACCTTCCTAATGTCTTGCTGCACCAGTGTGCTAGTGTTTTGTGATTCACGTACAAGGACACTTAGATCCCTTCGTTCCACATTTTGTGGTTTCTCTCCATTTATATCATTTTCTGCTTTTCTATTCTTCCTGCCAAAGTGGACAACCTCACATTTTCTCACGTTATACTCCACCTGCCAAATTTTTGCCCACTCACTTACCCCTATCTATATCCATTTGCAGGCTCTGTATCCCCCTCGCAGCTTGCTTTTCTACCTATGTTTATATCATCAGCAAATTTGGCTACAATACAATCGGTCCCTTCGTCTAAGTCACTCATATAGATTGTAAATAGTTGATCCCTGTGGCACTCTAGTCGTTATAGTTTACCAACCTGAAAATGACCCACTTATCCTGACTCTGTTTCCTATTAGTTAGCTAATCCTCTAATCAAGCTAATATATCACTCTCAACACCATGAGCTCTTATCTTGTGCAGTAACCTCTTATGTGGTGGCACCTTATCGAATGCCTTTTGGAAACCCACGTACACTACATCTACTGGTTTCCCTTTATCCACCCTGCTCGTTACACCCTCAAAGAGCCTGAATTAATTTGCCAAATGCGATTTCCCTTTCACAACACCATGTTGACTCTGCCTGATTGTGTTATGATTTTCTAAATGTCCGGCTACCGCCTCCTTAATAATGGACTCCGGCGTTTTCCCAAAGACAGGTGCTCGACTAACCGGCTTAGTCCCCTGCTTTCTGTCTCACTCCTTTCTTGAATAGAGGGGTTACGTTTGCACTTTTCCAATCCGCTGAGCCCTTTCCATAATCCAGGGAATTTTGGCGGATTGCAACCAATGCTTCTGCTATCCCTGTGGCCACGTCTTTTATGACCTTAGGATGCAGGTCATCAAGTCCAGGGGACTTGTGAGCCATTAGTTTTCCTGGCACTTATTCCCCACAGAATGAACCTGATGCTTTGCATCTCTTCGTGGCCTTGTTAAAACTGGTTAAATGAATGAAGAAGGAATGGCAGCCTGCCGGTCCAGTTGTTTCACCCATATATCTTGCCTGATTAGCGTCCCATCCACCACCTTCAACATTCACTCCCTCCACCACCGATGCACAGTGGCAGCAGTGTGTGTACCATCTACAAGATGCACTGCAGCAATTCACCAAGGCTCCTTAGACAGCGCCTCCCAAACCCACGACCACTACCACCTAGAAGGATAAGGGCAGCAGACCATGGGATCACCACCACCTGCATGTTCCCCTCCAAGCCGCTCACCATCTTGACTTGGAAATATATCGGCCGTTCCTTCACTGTCGCTGGTCCAAAATCCCGGAACTCCCTCCCTAACAGCACTGTGGGTGCACCTACACCACAGGGACTGCAGTGGTTCAAGAAGGCAGCTGACCACCACCACCACCACTACCTCCAGGGGCAATTAGGGATGGGCAATAAATACTGGCCCAGCCAGTAACATTCATATCCCACAAAAGAATTAAGAGAAAAAAACCCTCTCACCCTCCAAAGGATTTGAATAGCAAAGGTGCCACCCATTCCATCGACAGGAAATGGTAGCTGCATCCCTAGGTTCTAGGTATTGATGTACTCTCTTGAGTCTGATTTGTGGGGTATTTTACACTGTCCTCCTCTCATCACCTTCGTCTCTTTCATTCTGTTCTCAGGAACGGACTAGGCCCAGTCAAAGAAGGAGAGACTCAGTATGTGGTGGTGCATTGTACAGGTTACATAAAAGCCTGGCCACCTGCGGGTGAGTTTGCTGCGTCTGTGTGTCTGTTCCATTTGATGCTGAGGGAGCTGGTTGCTGGGGAGGGCAGGTGGAGGGGAGGGAGCAGCTTATTGGGGAAGGGAGTGGCTAAAGTGGATTTAAACGTAAGTGCTGTCGTTGCTCCCCAGGTGTGACACTTCCTGACGATGAACCAGAAGGGCAGGGAAACAAGTTTTGCCTGGTAGCTATCGGACGATTACAGGTAAGGACTGGCGTTGAGGGTGTCTGAGACTCTGCCTGCCTGTTCTAGTGTTCCTCACGGATCCGGAAATTACGAAGGCAGTGTGGGGAGTCCGAAGGGATGGACGGTGAAAGGTCCAAGGGGTGGGGCGGGGTGGCGGCGCAGCAGCGGAATATCTTTGGGAGGATTTCGCCATGGGGCGGAACCAAACAGCTGAAGCATTTGTGTCCGTGTTGACCCGAGGAGTAACTTCTAAACATTGTGAGAAAGCAGGGCTTGCATTTCCATAATGCCTCTTTGTGTCCTGAAGGCACCCCAAGGCGCTTTACAACCAATCAACTGGTGTGGGCGAGACGGCAGCCAGTTTGCGCACAGCAAGATCCCACAAACAGCACTGTGGTCGTTTTAGTGGCGTTGCTTGGCAGATTAATACCGGGGCCCTGAAATGCTGAGGAGGAGGAGGAGAAGCCCCCGCCCTCTTCTTTTCTTTTTGGTAGCAGGTGCGTGGTCTTGTGCGTCCGTCCACCTGAGTGGACAGACGGGGGCCCTCGGTTTAATGTCTCATCCAAAAGACGCCGGTACAGCACTCCCACCGGGCCAGCGCCAGTTTGGGGTGGGGTGGTGGTGTGTGTCCTGAAATGTGGGCCTGAGTTTCTGGAGTGGGGACTCGAACCCAGGACCCTCCTGACTCGGAGGCAACGGTGCTACCGTTTGAGCTGCCTTTTATAGGGAGGGTTTGTGCTGTGCGAGTGTTGGCTTTAGCTGTCTATTGTGAAGCACTCGTGAGCTTTGCCACCCTGCTTTGGGGAGGTGCTTCTCTTGGGTTGCTGCGCGGCAGTGCACGTTCACGTTGGGGGAGCGCCTAGTTTTCACCTCTTTTCCCTGTCACACCATCAAGATCACCAGCTCGCCGAACTGCGTGGACATGAAGGGCAACAGTGTGCCCGTCGAGTTCCTATCTAGGCACAGTCCCAATGGGGTCTTCACCTTCGTCGATCACCGCTGCCTGGGCACCATCGGGTACCAGCCTCAGGTAGGTGATGCACCAAATTCACTGACCTCAACTCAGGCCACCAAGTGTGGTTGCGGGGGTGGCGGGTAATGCAGTCCCCCTGATCCTGAACTGAGAGATGGAAGGGATATGGGATGAGGTTCTTGCGGACAGATTGCATGACTCCTGCTGCGCGTGCTTGCAGATTGCTCGGGTACCCTACCTTGGGGAGGATTGGGGGTTGGTCGGGGGGGTGGGGGGGGTGGAGTTGGGGAGGTAGTGATGGGGCGGGGTGCAGGAAGGAACCCAGCCCAGCCGTTGCTCCCCTTGTGATGTACCTATTGTTTCCCGGAACAGGAATACCTCATCGGGACAAGTAAACGAATCAATCTCTGTTTCTCTCGTTATAGGAGTTGTTAGGAAAAGACATTGTAGAGTTTGCTCACCCAGAAGATAAGGGACTCCTACGCGACAGTTTTCAGCAGGTGAGTGTCTCCTGTTTCACAGACAGGTTCAAGAATGACTCCTTGTGCTTACAGAGCCAGTACAGCACCCAAGGAGGCTCTTCGGCCCATTGAGCCCATGCTGGCTCTTTGTAGAGCAGTCCAGTCAGTCCCATCCTCCCCTGCTCTATCCCCGTAGCCCTGCAGGTTTATTTCCCTCAAGCGCCCGTCCAATTTCCTTTGAAATCATTCATCGTCTCCGCTTCCACCCCTCCCCCACGGACAGCGAGTTCCAGGTCTTTACTGCTCGCTGCGTTTAAAAAAATAAGTTCCTCCTCACAATCCCCCTCACGCCCCCACTACATCTCTTGCCCAAAATCTTAAATCTGTGCCCTGTTTCCGCCCCTCCCCCACACCCCTCCCCAGTCCTTGTACCATCAGCCAATGGGAACAGCTTTTCCCTATCTCCCTTATCTAAACTTGTCATTATCTTGACCCCCCTCTCAAATTCTCCCCTCAATCTACCTTCACTCCAAGGAGAACACGCCCCGGCTTCTCCAACCTAACCCTGTCGCTAAAGGTCCCCTCATCGCCCTGGAACCGTTCTGGTAAATCTCCCTCCGCACCCTCTTGGGGACCCTTCATGTCCTTCACTATAATGTGTGGGGACCGGGACTGGACGCAGTACTCTGGTTGTGACCTAACCAGAGCTTTACAAAAATCCGGCGTAACTTCCCTGCTTTTGCACTCGATGCCTCTGCACATGAAGCCCAAGTTCCCAAATGCTTTGCTGACCACTCTTTCGATAACGTCCTGCCACCTTCAAAGATTGATGCCCATGCGCCCCCCACCCCGGCCTTTCTGTCCCTGCCCACATGAGAACTGTGCTGTTAAGTCTATATTGTCTCTCCCCACCCCTGCTGCTAAAATGCATCACCTCGCACTCCTCTGTATTAAATTCCATTGCCATTTCTTTTCCCACGTTCCCTGCCTATCTACATCCTGTTGCAGCCATCTCCCCTCAGGTATCGTCCTCTCTGGCTTTCGATGGGGGCGTTGTCCCTGGGACTGTGCCCGGGTGAGAGCTGCCCCTTGATGTTGCCACTGTTTGAGGATTGGCACGCAACAGTATTTTTGGGGGAGAATCTCTGAGCTGTGCCGATCTTGGTGGGGATGCATCCTGCACCCCCCCCCCACTCCTCCTCCTCCCCCACAAGCCGGCGACACTGACAAACTCGAAATCTGGGTGGCGCTTCTGACTCCCATTTCTCGTCTTCCCTCTTTCCCACAGGTGATCACGTTGAAGGGGCAGGTGCTGTCGGTCATGTTCCGGTTCCACGCCAAGAACCGGGAGTGGGTGGTAATCCGGACGAGCAGTTTCACCTTCCAGAACCCCTATTCCGACGACATCGAGTACATTGTCTGCACCAACACGAACGTCAAGTACGTCTTGCCCCTCTAACTGTTGGAACGTAAGCAGAGCGGTTTCCCTGTGCTAAATGTAATAGGTGAAAATGTGCGGTTCCCCAGGAGTTGGTCACCTCATGTATTCCTTCCAGGTAGCACTTCATTTTTCATTCTCTCATGGGAGGTGGGCAAGGTCAGCCTTTGTTGCCCATCCCCAATTGCCCCTCGAACTGAGTGGCTTGCTCAGAGGGGCAGTTAAGAGTCAACCAGATGGCTGTGGGCCTGGAGTCCCATGTAGGCCAGACCGGGTAAGGACGGCAGATTTCCCTTCCCTAAAGGGTCATTGGTGAACCAGATGGGGTTTTACAACAATTAATAGTTTCATGGTCACCATTACTGAGACTAGCTTTTTATTCCAGATTGAAGTTAAATTCCATCAGTTGCCGTGGTGGGATTTGAACCCGTGTCCCCAGAGCATTAGCTCGGGCCTTTGGATTACTAGCCCAGTGACATTACCTGCATGCCTTCTCCCCTTTCTTGTTTCAGGCAGAGTGCTGGCAGGCAATTCGATGAAGTGGGGGGTTGGGGGGAAGGCACTCGCTTCGCTGTATGTCCATGTGTGTACTTCCCAAGAGGTGAGAGCGGGCAGGGTCACTGGGCAGAGTGATCATCAGCACAGGTCAGATACAAGGTAATGCTCCCTCTACACTGTCCCCATCAAACACTCCCAGGACAGGTACAGCACAGGGTTAGATACAGAGTAAAGTTACATCTACACAGTCCCCATCAAACACTCCCAGGACAGGTACAGCACGGGGTTAGATACAGAGTAAAACTCCCTCTACACTGTCCCCATCAAACACTCCCAGGACAGGTACAGCACGGGGTTAGATATAGAGTAAAGCTCCCTCTACACTGTCCCCATCAAACACTCCAAGACAGGTACAGCACGGGGTTAGATACAGAGTAAAGCTCCCTCTATGCCGTCCCCATCAAACATTCCCAGGGCAGGTACAGCACGGGGTTAGATACAGAGTAAAGCTTCCTCTACACTGTCCCCATCAAACACTCCCAGGACAGGTACAGCACGGGGTTAGATACAGAGTAAAGCTCCCTCTACACTGTCTCCATCAAACACTCACAGGACAGGTACAGCACGGGGTTAGATACAGAGTAAAGCTCCCTCTACACTGTCTCCATCAAACACTCCCAGGACAGGTACAGCACGGGGTTAGATACAGAGTAAAGCTCCCTCTATACTTTCCCCATCAAACACTCACAGGACAGGTACAGCACGGGGTTAGATACAGAGTAAAGCTCCCTCTACACTGTCTCCATCAAACACTCCCAGGACAGGTACAGCACGGGGTTAGATACAGAGTAAAGCTCCCTCTATACTTTCCCCATCAAACACTCACAGGACAGATACAGCATGGGGACAGGGTAGAGGCGGCAGCACTCGGGACCAAGGAGCCTGGCTAATCATCATCTTCTCTATACAGATAATGGGGGCCAAGGAATGTAAGTATTGAGAAATCAGTTTACATTGTGTTTAGTATGGGACAAAGAGCAGCTAACTCAGCAATTGGAGTTAAAACAGGAGCAGTTCGGAATTGGTTCAAGCTCTCTGCCCTCATGGTTAAGCTCCCACAACCACCATTTCGAAGAGTGGGGCGGGGGAGCTCTCCAATCACGTTGCTGTTTGTGGGAGAATGCTGTGTGCAAATTGGCTGCTGCGGTTTTCATATTACAACAGTGACTACACTTGGGAAAGCATTTCATTTGGTGTTTGATGGGAACAGTGTAGAGGGAGCTTTACTCTGTATCTAACCCTGTGCTGTACCTGTCCTGTGAGTGTTTGATGGGGACAGTGTAGAGGGAGGTTTACTCTGTATCTCACCCCGTGCTGTACCTGTCCTGGGAGTGTTTGATGGGGACAGTGTAGAGGGAGCTTTACTCTGTATCTAACCCCGTGCTGTACCTGTCCTGGGAGTGTTTGATGGGGACAGTGTAGAGGGGGCTTTACTCTGTATCTAACCCCGTGCTGTACCTGTCCTGGGAGTGTTTGATGGGGACAGTGTAGAGGGGGCTTTACTCTGTATCTAACCCCGTGCTGTACCTGTCCTGGGAGTGTTTGATGGGGACAGTGTAGAGGGAGCTTTACTCTGTACCTGACTTGTGCTGATGCTCAGTTTGATAGATAAAAAGTGAATACAGAAAGCTTAGGAGCGTGAGAGGGGATTTCATGCTGCACTCACCCCACTGTCTCGACTATTGTGCAGCCCAGCTTTTCTTCCCCAGCTCCAGGTGAACCTTAACTAAGAGTTCCTGTATGATTTTGGTGTTCGTGATAGCATCGTGTGTGTGACCTATCCTATAAACCCTGCGTGACAGAATATTATCTCGTTCCCTTAGGCATCTGCAGCAGCCTCCTGCCATCACTGGGCAAGAAGAATTAACTTACGAGCACCCACAGGTAATAGGTCGATTTTTAACATGCCTTTTTCTGCAGCCCCCCTTCACCCCGGCTCTAAATGCCCTGTGGCCATCTCCGATCAATCCCTTTCCGTTCCAGTTCTCCCACTTTTTTCTTGCAGCGGGCTGTGACTTGCTGGGGTGTGGATCCCGCAGACCCTGCCTGCTCTGATAGCTCGTTCAGGGAGAACCCCCCCCCCCCCCCCCCCCCCCCCCACCTTCCTACTGCCCAGCCCGGCGACTTGGGAATGTTGGGAACCACACACACACACACACACACACACACACACACACACACACACACACACACACACACACACACACACACACACACACGCTGGGCATGTCGGGGTGCAGTCGGTGCTGCCCTTTGGATGCCCGCTGAATTGGTCCCCCCACCCCACCCAGTTCGCTGACAGCTGACATGGTCTGGCTTTGGCCCGCTGTGCCTCGCATCGTACAGGGTGGGCGTGTCGATCAACGGAGCTATGTCGGTGTCAATTTGTAGTAAGTGCGACTAACCTGACTCTCTGTTAATCGACGCTTTAGGTTGTGGTTCAGGCTGCAGCATCAGAACACACCAAACCCATCAACAAAGCAGAGTCCCTGTACAGCAGGGAGGCTGACCCACGGTACACCGAAATCTACTCGGCCATTCCCACAGGCAAGGAAACTCTTCAATAGCTTCTCTCTTTTCTTTCTCCTTTTTTTTGCCTTGTTACACTATAATTGCCTGAGCAAAATTGGCTCAAAAGATCGTGACCCCTCCCGTCCCACTCTGTCGCTGTCTGTTGTCATCTGTGACTCAGCCAGCGTCCCCCTCGCCTCGGTGCCAGACGGCCATGGGTTCGGGTGCCCGCTCCAGAGAGCAGGGGAGGCAGTGGCATGGTGGTGTTGTCACTGGACTAGTAATCCAGAGACCCAGAGTAATGCTCTCGCGTTCGAATCCCACCACGGCAGATGTGACTCCAGACCCCCAGCAATGTGGTTGACTCTTAAGTGCCCTCTGAGCAAGGGCGTTTAGGGATGGGCAATAAATGCCCCACATCCCGTGAGCCAATGAAAATGAAAGAAAGATTCGAGCCTGTAATCTAGGCCGACGCTCCCAGTGCCGCTGCTGAGGGAGCGCAGCACTGTCAGAGGTGCCGCCTTGCAGGTGAGCTGTTAAACCTAAGCCTTTGGCCTCCTAGGGTGGTTGTAAAACATCCTACGGCCACTGTTGGAAGGGGGTGGGTGGGAGTGGTGAGGGAGGCTGGGTGGGTGGCGAATTCTCCTTGTTGTCCGGGGCCAATACTTGTCCCTCAACCTCTCCAAAAAGCAGATAATCTGGGCCATTATCACATTGCATTTTTGGTAGCTTGCTGTGTGCAAATTGGTTGCTCTCCCTGCATCACACCAGAAATGTGATTAATTGGCTGTAAAGCGCTTTGGGGGGGTCCTGAGGCGCTACTTTTTAACCGTACGCTTTCTTTCTACTACAGTAAGTGATTCGTTGCATATTTCAATGATTTAGTAAGATCCCATATAAAACGTTGTTTCCTTATGTCATGCAGCTGCTGACCAGAGTAAGGTGGTCCCCTCCACACCGGGCACTGGGAGCCAGCAGATTTACCAGCAGGGGAGCTCCTTCCCATCGGCACGGCCAGCACAGAACTTCAGGTACCCTTTGCCTTCTCCGGTTGGGGGTAATGCCTCCCAGGACAACTGCCAAGCCGGGCAACGGCTGAGGCCGCGTCCTTGCAGAGATGGGCCGAGGCAGGTGTGACAGCCCTAGCGCGCTGCATGTCGATCGGCTTTTATTAAGGCGCCACTGCTTCTCCGCCGTCAGTCCTGCCCTGCCCTACGCAATGTCCCTCGCCTCCCCACCCCCTCACACCGCTTCCTCCGATGCCGGCTGTGCGCGCGATAAAATGGCGGACATCTGCCTGTGTCATTCAGCGCTCAGGACGCCCCCCTCCCCCCAGCTTCCTTCCACTCCCTCCATCCAAAGCCCGGCAGGGACCACGGAATCCCACAGCATGGAACGAGGCCACTCGGCCTGTCATGCCTGTGGTGCCAGCCCTTTAAAAGAGCTATCCAATTAGTCCCACTCCTTCCCTATAGCCCTGCAAATATTCCCATTCAAACTATTATACCACCCTTGGTCCTTTATGGAACTTAAGCAGCCTGGAATGATTTTCTATCTTAAGAGGCACTATATAAATGTGAGCTGTTGGGAGATTAAGGTCAGTTGTTTTAGTCCCGCAGCATGTTACCCACTGATAGATGATAATCTTCTGTCATTCTGCAGTCCTGTTGCGACCTTTATCATTATTCCCGGGATGGTGTGCGTTGCTGGCGGGGCCGGCGTTTGTTGCTCACCCCTAAATGCCCCTTGCATGGGTGCTGTTGGGCCTCCTTCCCAAACCGCAGCAGTGGGTGGCGGGGGTGGGGGGGGGGGGGGGTCAACGAGCTCCCACAGCATCGGTACAACAGGGGGGTGGCCTACTAGGCCAATTCAGTGGGGAAGGGCGGGGGCAGTTACGAGTCGATCAAATTGGCGCGGGACTGGAGCCACCCATAGAGACAGACCAGGGAGAGGCGACAGATTTCCTGTCCCAAAAGGACACAAGTGAACCGTGTCAGATTTAATTTGCTGATGCGTTATTGTAGAGGGCCATCGACTGTGTCAGCTCTTTCGAAGGGCAATGCAGTTAGTCCTACTCTCTGCATTTTCCCTCTCCTTCACCCAATTCTCTCCTGAAGGCGACCATTGAATCCCCAGCCTCCAATCGGCAGCGCATTCCAGATCCTGGTTACATGAAGTTTTTCCCCTTGTCGCCTCTGGGGTTTTTTTTTTTGGCCAGTCTTCAACCTGTGTCCATCTGGTTACCGACCCTCCCTCCTTCCTTAGTCTATCCGAACCCCTTCCTGATTCTGAGCGCCTCGATTCAATCTCCCCCCTTAACCTCCTCCGCTCCAAGGAGAACAACCCCAGCTTCTCCCAGTCTCTCCACCTGAACCGATGCCCCTTATCCCTGGTCACGTTTCGGGTAAATCTCCCTCCGCGCCCCGTCCCGAGGCCTCGACGTCCTCCCTAAATTGCGGGGCCCGGAATGGTGGGGGGCGGGCACAGTCCTCCAGCTTGGGCTGAGCTAGTGTTTTAAGTGGTGTTTTAGCATTTCATCATGTGATAAGCTTCTGACTCCTCCTCCCTCCTCTTTCCCCCCCCCACACCCCACGACAGTGCCACCATGGCCCCTCCGGTGAACATCGTTCAGCAGCCAGCGTCAGCAGGACAGATCCTGGCTCAGATCTCGCGGCAGTCGGCCAGCGGTCAGGTTACTGGAAACACGTGGAGTGGAAGCCGGCCACCATTCCCTGCGCAGGTTTGGAACTCGGCGCTTGACGGCCTTTTAATTCCTGTTAAACCTTTGGTTCCTTTCCCTGGTGTAACTTTGCCTTCGTGTGACGGGCAGGTGTCTGTTGGAATTGAGTAGCGCAACCCCAAAGTCTCGCTGTCTCTCCTTCTACAACCGACGCACAGTAGCAGCAGTGTGTGTACCATCTACAAGATGCACTGCAGCAACTCAACAAGCCTCCTCCTTCAACAGCACCTTCCAAACCCGTGACCGCTACCATCTAGAAGGATGAGGGCAGCAGACACATGGGAACACCACCACCTGGAAGTTCCCCTCCGAGCCACTCACCATCCTGACTTGGAAATATATCGGCTATTCCTTCACTGTCGCTGGGACAAAATCCTGGAACTCCCTCCCTAACAGCACGGTGGGCGTACATACACCACAGGTACTGCAGCGGTTCAAGGCAGTAGCTCATCACCAACTGTGAGGCAATTAGGGATGGGCAATAAATGCCAGCCTACCAGCGACACACACATATCTGTGAATGAATAAAGAGACTTGGTACTGCTCCTTTCAGGGTTGCACTCCACAATTCCAACAGACACTTGCCCGTCACAAAAGGGCAAAGTTACTGCTAGTTCTAGATTCTCCCAACAAGGGGAAACATCCTCTACACATCAACCAGGTCAATACCCCTCAGGATCTGACATGTTTCAATCAAGTATCCTCTGACTCTTCTAAACTCCAGTGGATACAAGCCTAGTCTGTCCAACCCACCCATTCCTGGTATTAGTCTGGTGAACCTTCTCTGAACTGCTTCCAATGCATTTACATCCTTCTTTAAATAGGGAGACCAATGCTGTAAACATTACTCCAGATGTACAATGCCCTGTATAACTGAGGCATAACCTCCCTACTTTTGTAATCAATTCCCCTCGCAAGAAACAATAGAATTCTATTAGCTTTCCGAATTACTTGCTTGTACCTGCATACTAACCTTTTGCAATTCATGCACTAGGCCACTCTCTCACCACTTAGATAATCTTATTTTTACTCTTCCTGCCAAAATGGACAATTTCACATTTGCCAGGTCTTTTCCCACTCACTTAACCTAACTATAACCCTTTGTAGCCTCATGTCCTCTTCACAACTTACTCTCCTATCTCTCTGTCATCAGCAAATTTAGCAACCATACCTTCAGTCCCTCAGTCCAAGTCATTAATGTGAATTGTAAAAAGCTGAGGCCCCAGCACTGATCCCTGTGGCACACCACTTGTTACATCTTGCCAACCAGAAATTGACCCATTTATGCCTACACTGTTTCTTATTGGCTAGTCCATCTTCTATCCGCGCCAACATGCTACCCCCCACACTATAAGCTTTTATTTTCCACGACACCCTTTGATGTGGCACCTTGTCAAATGCCTTCTGGAAATCTAAGTACAATACACCCACCGGATCCCCTTTACCCACAGCACATGTGACTCCTCCAAAGAACTCCAATAACTCCAATCTTAAACACGGTTTCCCTTTTACAAGCCATGTTGACTGTGCCTGAACACCTTGAATTTATCTAAAGCGCCCTGCTATAATGTCTTTAATAATAGCTTCTAACATTTTCCCTATTTCGGATGTTAAGCTTACTGGCCTGTAGTTTCCTGCTTTCTGTCTCCCTCCCTTGTTGAATGTTTTCCAATCTAATGGAATCTTTCTCATGAATTTTGGAAAATTAAAACCAACGTGTCCAGTATCTCACTAGCCTCTTCTTTTAAGACCGTTGGATGAAGTCCGTCAGGACCCAGGGGATTGTCAGTCTGTACCTGCAATAATTTGCTCAGTACCACTTCCCTGGTGATTGCAGTTTTCTTGAGTTCCTCCCTCCCTTCCATTTCCTGGTTTACACTTATTAATGGGAGGTTACTTGGATCCTCTATAGTGAAGACTGATGCAAAATAGCTGTTCAATTTATCTACCATTTCCTTCTTAATTCCCCCAGACCCACTTTCTACAGGACCAATGCTCACTTTGTTAATTTTTGTAAGATCCTGAGGGGTATCGAGCTGGTTGCTGTGTAGAGGATGTTTCCTCTTGTTGGGAGAATCTAGAACTAGGAGTCGCTGTTTTAAAAATAAGGGGTTATCTGTTTAAGATAGATGAGAATTTTTTTTCTGAGGGTTGAGTCTTTGGAACTCTCTTCCTCAAAAGATAGTGGAATCAGAGTCTTTGAATATTTTTTAAGGCAGATCTCGATAGATTCTTGATGAGCAAGCCGGTGAAAGGCTGTCAGGGGTAGGCGGGAATGTGGATTTGCAGTTACAATCAGATCAGCCCTGATCTTATTGAATGGCGGAGCAAGCTCGAGGGGCTGAGTGGCCACCTATTCCTCCTCATTCCTATATTCGTCTGATTGTATATTGAAGGTGGTGGATGGGGTTTTGATCAAGTGGACTGCTTTGTCCTGGATGGTGTCAAGCTTCTTGGAGCTGGACTCATCCAGACAAGCGAGGAGTATTCCATCACACTCCTGACTTGCACCTTGTAGGCGATGAAGCCTGGATATGCTTCGGTGGCTTTTGCAGGGAGAAGGCCTTCAGTTGGGTGCTGGTGCCCTGAGGGAGTGACCCACTCTGTTTAGAGTCATAGAGGCCTACAGCACAGAAAAAGGCCCTTTAGCCCATCGAGTCTGCGCCGTTCAAACAAGTACCTAACTATTCTAATCCCATTTTCCAGCACTAGGCCCATAGCCTTGTATGTCATGGCATCACAAGTACACATCCAAATACTTCTTAAATGTTATGAGGGTTTCTGCCTCTACCACCCTTTCAGGCAGTGACCACCTTCTGGGTGAAAAAACTCTTCCTCACATCCCCTCTAAACCTTCTGCCCCTTAACCTTAAATCCATACCCCCCCCCCACCCACCCACCGGTTATTGATCCCTCCACCAAGGGGAAAAGTTCCTTCCTGTCTACCCTATCTATGTCCCTCATAATTTTATATACCTCAATCACGTCCCCCCTCAATCTCCCCCGCTCCAGGGAAAATAACACAATGTATCCAATCTCTCCTCATAACTAAATCTCTCCAGCCCAGGCAACATCCTGGTGAATCTCCTCTGCACTCTCCCTAGTGCAATCACATCCTTCCTATAATGCGGATTCCAGAACTGCACACAATACTCTAGCTGTGGCCTAATCAGCGTTATATACAGTTCCAGCATAACCTCCCTGCTGTTATATTCTATGCCTCAGCTAATAAAGGCAAGTATCCTATATGCCTTCTTAACCACCTTATCTACCTGTCCCACTACCTTAAGGGACCGGTGGACATGCACACCACGCTCCCTTTGATCCTTGGTACTTCCCGTGGTCCTATTCATTGTGTATTCCCGTGCCAAGTGCATCACCTCACACTTATCCAGATTAAATTCCAATTGCCACTGACCACCCGTCTATATCATCCTGAAATCTAAGGCTATCCCCCTCACTATTTACCACCCCACGAATTTTCGTGTCATGTGTGAACTTACAAAACAACCCTTCTACATTCAAGTCTAAATCGTTTATGTATACCAACAGCAAGGGACCCAGCACCGATCTCTGTGGAATCCCACTGGACACAGGCATCCAGTCACAAAAACACCCCTCGACCATCACCCTCTGCTTCCTGCCGCTCAGCCAATTCTGGATCCAATTTGCCAAGTTGCCTTGGATGCCATGGGCTCTTACCTTCATTATCAGTCACCCATGCGGGACCTTATCAAAGCCTTGCTGAAGTCCGTAGACTATGTCAAATGCATTGCCCTCATCTACACACCTGGTCACCTCTTCGAAAAATTCAATCAAATTGGTCAGACGTGACCTCTCCTTAACCAAACCATGCTGACTGTCCTTGATTAATCCCTGCCTCTCCAAGTGTAGATTAATTCTGTCCCTCAGAATTGCTTCTAATAGTTTCCCCACCATTGAGGTTAGACTGACTGGCCTGTAGTTCCCTGGTTTATCCCTTCCTCCCTTCTTGAATAACAGTGCCACATTGGCTGTCCTCCAGTCCTCTGGCACCTCTCCTGTGGCCAGAGAAGTATTGAAAATTATTGCCAACGCCCCTGCTATCTCCTCCCTTGCCTCATTCAACAGCTTGGAATACATTTCATCTGGGCCTGGAGATTTATCTACTTTTAAGCCTGCCAGACCACTTAGAACTTCCTCCCTTTCTATGCTTATTTCTTTAATTATGTCACAGTCCATCTGCCTGATTTCCATACCCACGTCGTCCCTCTCACTTGTGAACACCGACACAAAGTATTCATTTAGAATCCTACCTATGTCTTCTGGCTCCACACACAAATTACCACTATGGTACTTAATGGGCCCTTATCTTTCCCTAGTTATCCTCTTACTCTTAATGTACTTGTAAAATAACTTTGGATTTTTCTTTATTTTACCTGCCAATGTTTTTTCAAGCCCCCCTTTTGCTCTCCTAATTTCCTTTTTAAGTTCCCCCCTACATTCTATACTCCTCTAGGGCTTCTGCTGTTTTGAGCTCTCGGTATCTGCCATAAGCCTCCCTTTTTCTCTTTATCCAATCTAGAATATCCCATGACGTCCAGAGTTCCCTGGATTTGTTGGTCCCGCCCTTTATCTTTATCTGGAATTTGTTGGCCCTGTACTCTCCTTATTTCCTTCTTGAATGAGTCCCACTGCTCTGATACAGATTTACCTAAAAGTAGCTGCTCCCATTCCGCTCTGGCCAAATCATGCCTGATCTTATTAAAATCAACCTTCCCCTAATTTAGATCCCTGATTTCTGGCCCATCCTTGTCCTTTTCCATAACAACCTTGAATCTAAAGGAGTTATGATCACTATCTGCAAAATGCTCCCCCACTGATACCTCTACCATTTGCCAAGCTTCATTCCCTAAAATTAAGTCCAGGACTGCCCCATCTCTTGTAGGACCTTCTACGTCCTGGCTTAAAAAGCTCTCCTGGACACATTTTAAGAATTTCATTCCCTCTATCACACTATGACTAACCCAGTTAATGTTGGGGAAATTGAAATCTCCCACTATTACTACCCTATTATTTTTACATTTCTCTGAAATTTGCCTACATATCTGCTCTTCTATTTCTCCCTGACTGTTTGGGGGACTATTTAGAAGCTGGAGTTGAGCCTTTGCAGTAGCTTTGCCTTTTCAATCAGCCGATCATGGAGACGAATGCTGGTGGAGTGATGATAACGCCGCGCAGTGAGTGGCCGCCCGAGGCCCTGAGCTCCTTTCCCGTAACCGCCTTTTCCGTGTTCTCTCAGCAGATGTCATCCCAGGGGACAAAGACGCAGTCGCCTCCGTTTGGCATGGGAGCCAGCCGCAGCTTCACAGCCAACACCACTCCCTTCAGCCCCCTCACCAGCCCTGTAGCCACGTCCTCGGCCGGAGGCACTGCCTACCCCTCCCTCGCCAACCGCAACTCTGCTTTCGGTAAGTAGCCAACCTGCCGCAGCTTCGTGTGTCTTTCCCGGCCCTGGTTTCAGAGAGAGGTTCAGATTCACGTTGGCGAGACCATATCTGGGGTACCGTGCACAGTTTTGGTCTCCTTATTTAAGAAAGGATATATGTGCTTTGGAATCCGTTCAGAGAAGGGTCACGTGACTGATTCCTGGGATTGGGGGCGGGGATACTGTGAGGAAAGTTTGGCCCGTATCCGTTGGAGTTTAGAAGAATGAGAGGTAATCTTATTGAAAAACGTAAGGCCCTGAGGGGACTTGACACGGTGGATGCTGGAAGGATGTCTCCCCTTGTGGGAGAGGCTAGAACCAGGGGTCGTAAGGGGTCTCCAGTTTAAGATGGAGATGAGAATTTTTTCCTCCCAGAGGGTTACGAATCTTTGGAACTCACTTCTCCAGAGAGCGGTGGAGGCAGGGTCATTGAATATTTTTAAGGCCGAGGTAGATAGATTCTTGACCAACAAGGGAGTCATAGGTTACTGGCAGCAGTCTGAATGTGGAATTGAGGCCACAGTCAAATCAGCCATGATTTTATTGAATGGTGGAGCAGGGTCAAGGGGCCAAATGGCCTACTCCTGCCCCTAGTTCGTATGTAAATCCTTCTAGGCCCTGACCTTTGTTCTTCAGCACCTCCCTCCCACTGGGTAGTAAGTGTGAGGAGTGCAGCATGGGATCAGGGTTGGGCTTGGCTTCAGGTCAAACAGCCATCAAATTTTGACGTCTGTATGACAAATTCCCACTCGAACACTTAAAGGGCCTGTGATAACCTCCGAATCGATATAAGCAGATGAGGGAGAAAGGAATAGAAAGCTGTGTTTGAAAGAGACTTATTGCCGAAGCTTTTCATCTTGCACTCATCAGCACAAAGTCGAGCTCATAATGTGACTCATTTGTACTTGCTCGCAGCGGCACACGTTCAAACACAGGGACCCATTCTCTGTAAACAAATGGAACATGTTCAAGCCTTGTGCCTTTTTTGAATTGCCATAAGACATAGGAGCAGAAATTAGGCCATTCAGCCCATCAAGTCTGCTCCGCCATTCAGTCATGGCTGATAAGTTTCTCAACCCCATTCTCCCGCCTTCTCCCCATAACCTTTGATCCCCTTACCTGGGATTACCCAGGAGTCTGGGGAGCCTATAGTTCCCCATTGCTTTCTCCATGGCAACGCCTCGGCCAATCAGAGTCGACTTGCCAACCAGTCGGCACCCTTTTTCTCCTGTAGTATAAATTGTTGTGAGAGTTTGAAATTTGGCATTCTTGTGTTTGTCCTGATGCGTGCAAGATGAAAAGCTTTGGCAACGTGTCTCTCTCTTCACCAAGGTTAAAGCTGTGTTGAAAGGGTGGAATGGAGGGAAGAGGCTAGTGTGGGGTACGGACCAGTTGAGCCAAATGGCCTGTTTTTCGCTTTTTGCTGTTCGACTGGATTTAACTCTGAATCGAGCAGATAAATTTGGATCTTTTTTTTATCTCCCCCCCCCCCACTCCGGCCCCATTGCGTTAGTTGCCTTTTGACAAGGTTCTGAACCTGTCGCCGTTTTAAAAATTCTCAAACCTTACTGCTGAGATTCGCAGCACCACAAGCAAAAGAATTAGGAAAGAGAGAGAAGCGATTAGGTGACACTTGCGTTATAAGTGTGAGAGACTGGGGAGAGGGAAGGGAGTGATTAGAGATGTTAAATAGAGGCCCCCCCCACCCACCGTCTTCTCCTGTCAGTTGGATGTTAAAGATCCCAGGGTGCTGTCTCAAAGGACTAGTGGGGGTGGGTGGGTGGGGGAATTTCCATGGTGCCCTGGGCCAAATTAAAAAGCATCCCTTAAAATAAACAGGAGTCCTGGGTTGTCATTACGTTGTGGGATCTTGCTGTGCGCAGGTTTGTCACCTGCATTTCGCCACTTTGCAAGGAACAGAACTCTGATAGCAAAGCGTTTTGGGGCGCAGTGCGCAAATTCAAGTCCTTTTTTCCTTTCTTTAATGGAGTGAACTTTTTTTTCCCCCCCTTCCCCCTTCCCCTTGCCCTCGGAAGCTGAGGCCGGACAGACAAGCGCGCAGTTCCAGACGCGGCCTGCAGATGGAGCCTCGGTGTGGCCGCAGTGGCAGGGCCAGCATCACTCGCAAGCGTCCAGCGAGCAGCACTCCCAGCAGAGCCAACCCGAGGTGTTTCCGGTGAGGAAGCAGACTGCAAATAGGTCCAGGCAAAAGGCTGAGGGGGAGCTCTAAGAGGCGTTTAAAATCAGCGGGCGTGTTGGGACAGGCCGAAACTGTTTCCAGGAGGGTCGGTAACCAGAGGGACACAGCGAATCAGGGAAAAGAACTGGGACGGGGGGCGGGAGAAAGGGCGGTGGAAGCAGATTCAATAGGAACTTTCAAAAAAGGGGGGGGAATCGGATAAATACTCAAAGGGGAAATATTTGCAGGGCTGTGGGGGTGGGGAGTGGATTTTATTGGAAAGCTCTTTCAAAGAGTCAGCGCAGGCATGATGGGCCGAATGGCTGCCATCTGTGGTGTAAGAGCCTGTAAGGTGCACTGCATGGACAGATCGCCAGATCCCACCGCATCATCAGAACAAATCAAGAGAAACCAATTTGTCCTGAGCTGAGTGCTTTCAAAATGCACATTTCCCCCCACCCCCGAGCCAGCCATGGTTCAGTGGGTAACTTGCTTTAGCAGTTTTAAGGCCATGAGTTTTGAGTACCGCTCCAGGGCACAGGGGGAGCAGTGGACGAGATGTTAAACCGAGGCCACCGTCTGCCCCTTCACGTGGATGTAAGAGATCCCGCGGCTGCTGTTGGAACGAGAGCGTCGATCTGAGCCATTATCACATTGCGGAGAGCTTGCTGTGCGCAAATTGGTCACCTCTTCCATGACCACACTTCAGAACTGCTTTGGTGCTTGTGAAGTACTTTGGGGATGTGCTGCTGCTGTAAAAGGCGTTCTAGAAATGCAAGCCTCCCTCCTATGGAGCTCTTCAAGGACAGAGGTGTTGATGCAAGATTTCAAAAGCAGCCGCCGGGAAACGTGAGTGCAGCAGCTGTCCAGTGCAGGGAAACGGGGCGAAGGTGGCTGAGGTACAGGGGGAGACGTAATCTGATTGAATAGCAGGAAGGGCTTGAGGGGCTGAGTGGCCTCCTCCTGGCCCTTTACTCCTCACTCAGAGTGGGAAGGGATATATATGTAAATGTTGGAGGGTTCAGTTGCACAAATAAATGGTGTAATTTCTCTGTTTAACCTTTCAGGATATGCTGTCCATCTATGAGGAACAGGGAACCAGTTACAACAGCGATGAGTTCTCTGAGCTCCCCATATTCCCCTCGTTCTCGGAGTAACCTGAACCTGCCAGAAAAGAAACGTGTATCGCCAAGTCACATCGGTCCTTCCCTCCCGTCCCCTAACCCCTGTGAACATTTTATTTGTGACTATGCGCCGATTAGTATCTTGGCGAATTTAGTCCCATGGCGTAACACATCTCGCTCTCTCCACCGACGCACATTAGCAGCAGTGTGTGTACCATCTATAAGATGCACTGCAGCAACTCACGAAGGCTCAGTAGACAGCGCTGCCCAAACCCACAACCTCTACCACCTAGAAGGACAAGGGCAGCAGACACATGGGGAACACCACCACCTGGAAGTTCCCCTCTGAGCCACTCACCAACCTGACTTGGAAATATATCGGCCGTTCCTTCACTGTCGCTGGGTCAAAATCATGGAACTCGCTCCCTAACAGCACGGTGGGTGTACCTACAGTACATGGACTGCAGCGGTTCAAGAAGGCGGCTCACCCCCTGCCTTCTCAAGGGGGCAATTAGAGATGGGCAATAAATGCTGGGCCCAGCCCAGCGACACCCACGTCCTGAGGATGAATTTTTTTTAAATAAAATTGTCCTGGCGTGCTCTTGAACTTACTGCAAGAAGAGTCGACCTTCCCTTGGTCCCTTCGCTCAACCCCACCGCGCAACATCGGGTGTGATTCCCGAGCTGGGCCCGGCACCCCTATTGATCCGCACTAGCGTAGCCAATCGTGGCTGGGTTGCGGGTAGGGACACCACCGCTGGCATCACTCTCTCACCTCGGGGCAAGATGAGGGCACCCGCGCCCCCCCCCCCCCCGCCCGCTGTCCCGGTGACTCCGTGCTGGACCATGACGCGGCTCCCCTTGTGGTCGAATGGCCTGTCAGCCCTCGCTTCCTGGGCTTTAGAGGTCAAGAGAAGGGGATCGATCCCTCGGTCTGAGGTCTTGAGAGTGAAGAATTGGCTCATGTTTCTTTTTTTTTAAAAAGAAAAGCAAGCTGTACTGAAACGTTTTGGGGGGGTGGGGGGGGGGGGTCCCTGAATGTTTGCCCTTTAACAAAACGGCCTTTTGCCCGGTAGTGAAGTGAGGACGTGTTTCCCGTGGGGCCTGTGGGATTCTCGAGCCGTTGAGAGTAGAGCTTGTCGGTTTTATTCTTTTATTTTTAAACCTTCCATGTGATGGGCCTTTCTAAATAGTTTTTTTTTTGTTTAAAAGACTTGTAATCCACATATGTAGTAGTTCACTTCTGCACCAGCCTCGAGGGTTTTCGTACAATGCAGTTTTTTTAACCCATTGGGCATGTGCGGGTGTGTGTGTGCACGCATGTGCGTGCACTTTAGACGTTTTATCCTGTAACATAGATCTGTATCGGACTCATGAATAGCCCAGAAACAATCGCGTTTTTCATTTTAAAAAAAAAATCATTGTATTTTCACACCTTTATTCCTTGTTTGTAAATATGTCAAATGAATTGGGGGAGGGGGTGGGTTAGGAAATGGGGGATATTTTGAATATCTATGGAAAAAAAAATTATGTAATATAGTTCTAGAGGGTCGCAGCGGCAGAGAAGGAATTGTTTGTGTTTTAATGTCTACATCTGTTTCTCTCTCTCTCTCTCTCTCTTTGTGGAGCAAAAACTCAGCAATGTCGATTGCTGCGTAGCAGGGAGCCTGGTGACCTCGGTACGTGTCCTTCCGCCATCATGCAAGCCTGCTGCACCCTTGCATTGCTGCGCGCCTCGAGTACGTAAGAACCTGTGTCTTGAGGACACAGCGTCAGCCCGGTAAAGGAGCACAGCTGTAGTCCGGGGCTGACGTGCGTAAGGGGGGCTGGATTCGGCGTCCTGTGGACCTATTTAAAGGCTTAATTGGCAGGATTATTAGCCCCCAAGGCAAAAAAAAACGCCTTCCCTTCCCCCTTTTTCATTCAACCCCTGCCTGTGTTTCTAGAAATGCTCGCTCGCTCCCCCTGCTTCTTGAGGCTGTTCACGCTGCCCACTTCGGTATCCTTTTACAGGCAGCGAGCTCCCACAGCGACATTGGGGGGAGGTGCGGTTGTGGAGCGTGACCTCATGCGAAGGATCTGTAACTCCCTGACGATGGTTGGCCTTCTGCCTGATTTACTTTGTGTCCACTTGTGAGGAATGCGTCACTGGGAGGCGGCCCTTCAGCCCCTTGAGCCATCCCGCCATTCAATTAGATCATGGCTCACCTTTTTATCTTAACTCTATCCGCCTACCCACCTTGGTTCCGTGACCCTCAATCCCCTTGCCCCCAACGAGAAAAGTCTCATCAATTCCAGATTTGAAATTTTCAATTGACCCCTAGCGTCCACAGCTTTTGTTTTGGGGTGGGGGGAGAGTTCCAGATTTCCCACTCTTCTCTCCACACCGCCCCCCCCGCCCACCGGGTGTGCGTATAGTGCTTCCTGACATCAAACCCTGAATGGCTGGCTGTCATTTTAAGGTTCTGCACCACCCCCCCCACCCCCCCTTGTTCTGGATCTCTTTCTTTCTCTTCCCCATCCTCCACCATCCAGCCATCCTGCCTGCCAAACCTCATCTTAATACCTCGATCACATCACTTGTTAATCTCTATTCCAGGGACTACAAACCTAATCTATGCAACCTGAGCTCGTAATTTAGCTCTTTTATTAGCTGTGGATAGGAGGAAGTGGGCCGGCCAACGATAGTGTGGGGTGGGGTGGGGTGTCTGCGGAGGGAAGGCCGTGCGGTCAGCTCTCCTGCGGTCAGATCAGTGGGCGTGCCACCTTGGCCCTATCGGTCTTGAGTTTGCCCCCGAGCAGCCCCTGCGGAAACCTCTTGCAGGGGCAGGTGGCAGTGATGCCCGTGCATCCGCTTGACCCCTTTGACAGCACAGAGGGGGTCCAGGACCCCCCATCCAAACTGTTTATATTTTAGTCAGTTCCTGGAGTGCATGGTTCGTGGGGGAGCTGTCTAACTCGTTCTGTTAGGGATAGGGAGGTGCCTCATTAATGGTTCATGTTGACAGAGTCCGAAGGGGTCTGGTCTTTGACTTCAAAAGTCGATGATTTGGCTATCGCTAAAGTCGATGATTTGGCTATCGCTAAAGTCGATGATTTGGCTATCGTTATTGTAAGAAGGATATGATTTTCCCCCCTCCCCCCCTCTTAACAACCTGTATTGTCTCCCCCTTTATTTCCTGTATATGTTTTTATTTCATTTTCTTTTTATTTATTCAGATTAACCTTGTTAATCTTTCCGTCTCTCATTAAATAAATAAATAAATAAAATCCTCTTCATTGTGTGTCCCTTTTGTGGGGTCGTAGCTTCTAGCTTTGCCCTCATGCCTCGGTGGGTCGCACACTGGTCTTGGGGTCAGAGGGTGGCGGGTTTGAGTCCCCAATCCCGAGACTTGGCCGGTACTCCCAGCAGCAGTACCGAGGGAGTGCCGCACTACTGGATGGTGCCTTCTTTCAGAGGAGACACGAACCGGGTGACTGTTGGGTCTCCCTGCTTTTGACAAATGCACCAGCGTGTGGCTGGAGGAGCCTGTGATGTCGACAGTTTCCAGGAGACAGGGACGTTTCATTTGGGGGTTGTAGAACTAGGGCTGTGGACCGGGCATAAAATGAGCAGAGATGGGAGAGGGTTTGGGTGAAGGGAGACCTAGAAATCCAAAGAGAAAGGTCAAGTGATCGGAACAGTAAAGACGAGCAGAATGGGATAGGGAAGGACAGGGTTCAACTAAAAATGTGCATCAGCGAATAAGGCCATTGCAGGGAATAGAAGTTTTTAAAAAAAAAAATTAAAGGTCCTTTATCTGAATGCATGAAGCATCAGCAATAGATAGATGAATTAGTGACACCAATAGAGGTACATGATTTGGACTGAATCGCCCATTACAGAAACATGGTTACAAGGTGATCAAGGTTGGGAAATAATATCCCAGCATACACAATATTTCAGAAAGGCAGACAAAACAGCAAAGGAGGTGGGATAGCCCTTATAGTAATGGATGACATGACATTAGCGAGAAAGGATCTGATCGCTGAAGATCATGAAGTAGAATCTGTATGAGTGGAAATTAGGAGTAGCAAGATTCAGAAAAAACCAGCAGGTGTAGGTTAGAGCAGCACTTATACCATTGGGCAGAGCGTTAAACGAGAAATTATTGGGGCTTGTAACAAGGCACGTGTAACAATTGTGGCGGGGGGGGGGCCTTAATCTTCATTTAGAATGGGACAATCAAATTGGCAAGAATGGTCTAGATGATGAGTTTGTAGAATGTTTTCGTGACGGTTTCTTGGAGCAGTACATAGTGGAACCAGCTAGGGATAAAGCTACCTTAGATCTAGTATCGTGTAATGAAGCAGGGTTAATCAGTGATGTCATGGTAAAAGACCACTGGGAAATAGTGACCATAATAACATTCAATTCCATATTAAGTTTGAAAGCGACGTATTCCAATCGCAAACAAAAATCTTAAAAGCCGATTGCATAGGTATAAGGCGAGAACTGGCTAAGGTTAATTGGCTAAATGGACTAAAAGGTAAGGAGGTAAATTTTAAAGAAACAATTCAACATGTTCCATAAAAATGCATTCCACTGAAGAACAAAAACTCAGCATAAGGACCCATTCGAGGCTCACTGAGGGAGTAAAGATTAGTATTAGCTTAAAATTGGCTTACGTTGTTGCTTAAAAAAAAGCAAGTCTGAGGATTGGGAGTGTTTTAGAAACCAGCAAAGGGCCACCAAAAATGTTGATATGCAGGGGAGAGAAAATGAGAGTAAACTAGCCTGGAATATAAAAACCGATTGTAAGAGCTTTTATTGGTATATAAAAATGAAGAGAGTAGCTAAAGTAAACATCGATCCCTTAGAAGCAGAGACAGGAGAAGTTATCATGGGGAGAGGAAACGGTGGAGGCATTGAACATACTTTGTGTCTTCACAGTAGGAGACAAGTTCCATGCCAGAAATAGACAATGGCATAGGGGCTAGAAAGAGTGAGGAAATTAGGGAAATTGATATCAGCAGAGATAAAGTATTAGAGAAACTTAAGGGACTTAAATCCGACAAATCCCTGGGACCTGATGGCACGGCTTTGGGCTCTAAAAGAGAGAGTTGCAGAGATAGTGGATGTACTAGCTGCGATTTTCCAAAAATCCTCAGATCTAGGAATGGTCCCACTAGACTGGAAGTTGGAAAATGTTGCACCACTTCTCAGGAAAGGAGGGAGAGAGAAAGCAGTGAACTATGGGCCAGTTTCCTAGCATCAATCTTTGGGAAAATGCGAGATTCTTTTATTAAGGAAGTCTGAACAATGCACTTAGAAAAGCATGGTATGCTTAGAACTAGTTAACATGGTTTTGCTAAAGAGCAACCCTGTTTGACAAATTTATTGGAGCTTTTTGAGGATGTAACTACTAGGGTAGATAAAGGGGAACCAGTCGATGTAGTGTATCTGGATTTCCAAAAGGCAATTGATGCACTAAAGGTTAATAGGCAAGATATGACTCATGGGATTGGAGGTAATGTATCAGCATGGATAGAGGATTGGTTAATGGATAGAAAACAGGGAGAGGGCATAAGTGGAGTGTTTTCAAGTTGTCAGGCTGTGAATAGTGGAGCGCCGCAAGGATCAGTGCTGGGGCCTCAGCTATTTACAATCTATATTAATTACTTAGATGAAGAGAGTAATGTATCTAAGTTTGTTGATGCCAAGCCAGTTGGGAAGGTAAGCTGTGGGGAGGACACAGAGAGGCTGCAAAGCGATATAGACAGGTTAAGTGAGTGGGCAACAAGATGGCAGATGTAGGGAAGAATGAAATTATTCACTTTGGTAGTAAAAATAGAGAAACAGTATACTTTTTAAAAGTTGAGAAACTTGTAAGTGTTGACATTTTTAAAGAGATTTGGGTGTGCTTGTACAAGGAATGCAGAAAGTTAGCATGCAGGTGCAGCAAGCAACTAGGAAGGCAAATGGGGTGTTGGCCTTTATTGAGAAGGGATTTGAGTACAAGAAAAGACTTGCTACGGTTGTACAGGGTTTTGGCGAGACCGCATCTGGAACACTGTGCACAGTTTTGGCATCCACGTTTAGGAAAGGATATACTTGCACTGGGGGGGGGGGGGGGGTACAGCGAAGGTTCACCAAATTGGTCCCTGGGACGAGGGGCTGGTCCCATGATGAGAGGCTAAGTAAATTGGACTTGTGTGCTGTGGAGTTTGGAAGAATGAGAGGCGATCTCATTGAAACCTACAAAATCCTGAAGGGGTTTGATAGGAACACTCAAGAGATCAATTTCATTGGGCGGGGCATCTAAAACATGGGGGCACAGTCTCAGAATAAGGTGCTGATCATTTAGGACTGAGATGAGAGATTCCTTCACTCAAAAGGTTATGAGCCTTTGGAATTCTCTACCCCAGAGGGTTGGGAATGTTCCATCGTTGAACACATTTAAGGTTGGGATAGATTTTTGGTCTCAGGGAATTAATGGATATGGGGAAGCAGGATGGAAAGCGGAGTTGAAGCCCAAGATCAGCCATGATAGTATTGAATGGCGGAGCAGGCTCGATGGGCCGAATGGTTTACTGTTTCTTATGTTGTTAGGAGTGAAGAATTCTTACCCAGTAATTATTTTCAGTTATATTCTCAGCTCCCACCTGCTGCCCACTGAAGTGAAAAGTCCCCAAGACATTGGTTGCAGTCCTGCAGTCTTGGGTCTTGGACTCAGCGGGATTCGCCAGTCTCAAAGATGGCCGCCGCGGCCCAGCCTCGATTTGTCACACCGAGTGCTGATTGGCCAGCCCGGGTGGCTGGCGTCGGCCACCTGACGTTTCTTCCCCTCCGCGGGGAAAGCGCGCGTCGAAGTCCGGCGAGAGAAACGGTCCCTGAGAGGAGCTGGTTAAGCTAGTTAATAGTTAGTGAGTAACTAGTAACAGGCAATGTTTGTTCACACTGTCACAATTAGAATAATCTTTACTGCCTGACTAGTGATAAATGCTGGGTAATAATCTGTTAATTACTAACTAATCGATAAACAAATAACTTAATTAATAAAGAATAGTTAGTAATAACCTCGTCAGTATTAACCAGTTTACTGATTAGCAGAGGCTGAGCAGTTAGTAAGGAAAAAAAATCAGCCTGGTAGTTAATGCTATATACTGATGAACAAACACTGAGTAATGTTCAACAACCTGGTAATTAATAAACAGTTTACTGATTAGCAAATACTGATTAATTAATAAGGAATTTGCAATAATAACCTGCTAAGTATTAACCACTTTACCGATTAACACATACAGAGTAATTAATAATATTTAATAACAATTATTGATAATTATTAACCAGATTACTCAGTAACAAGTACTAAGTAATTAAGAATGAGTATTCAGTGCCCTGGTAATTATTAAACTGTTTACTAATTGATTAATAAATACTCAGTAATTAATAAGGGACACTTAGTAATAACCTTGTAAATATTAACCAATTTACTGATTAATAGATATGGGGTAATTAATAATGAATATTCAATAACAATCTGATAATTATTAACCAGTTTACTCAATAACAAGTACTGAGTAATTAAGAATGAGTATTCAATACCCTGGTAATTATTTACCAGTTTACTAATCGATACTCAGTAATTAGTAATAAATACTCAGTAACAACCTTGTAAGTATTAACCAGTTTACTGATTAACAAATATAGAGTAATTAATGTATTTTCAATAACAATCTTTGAGTATTAACCAGTTTACTGATTAATAATTTAATAAATCAATAATGCTGAGTAATTAATAATAAATATTGGGTAATAACATGAGTAAATGTTTACCAGCATTTACTGACTATCAAAAACTGAATATTATGAATGCTGACCAATCACTTGGAAAATAAATACGAATACTGAGTAATTACATTGCAATGTGCCAACGATTAACCAGTGTTTCCTGATTAACAAAGTCATTACTGATATTGATTAATTAATAATGAATACTGAGATATAACCAGGCAATTATTAATCACATATTAGTGATTCATAAATTAATGACTAAACTTAGTTATTAACAAGTAATTATGAATCAGCACGAGACTTTAAACTGAGGTCCTATTGTGAGATGCTCTCTCTTGCCTCTGAGACAGGAGGTTGTGGGTTTGAGACCATAAGCTGGGCTGACACTCCCAGTGCCAGTACTGAGGAAGCACTGCACTGTCAGAGCGTCAGTACTGAGGGAGTACTGTACTGTCAGAGGGTCAGTACTGAGGAAGCGCTGCACTGTCAGAGGGTCAGTACTGAGGGAGCGCTGCACTGTTGAAGGGTCAGTACTGAGGGAGCGCCGCACTGTTGGAGGGTCAGTGTGAGGGAGCACCGCGCTGTTGGAGGGTCAGTACTGAGGGAGTACTGTACTGTCAGGGTCCGTACTGAGGGTGCGTCGCACTGTTGGAGGGTCAGTATGAGGGAGCGCCGCACTGTCGGAGGGTCAGTACTGAGGGAGCGCCACACTGTCGGAGGGTCAGTACTGAGGGAGCGCCGCACTGTTGGAGGGTCAGTACTGAGGGAGCACTGCACTGTTGGAAGGTCAGTACTGAGGGAGCGCCGCACTGTCGGAGGGTCAGTACTGAGGGAGTGCTGTACTGTCGGAGGGTCAGTACTGAGGGAGCGCTGCACTGTCGGAGGGTCAGTACTGAGGGAGTACTGTACTGTCAGAGAGTCAGTACTGAGGAAGCACCGCACTGTTGGAAGGTCAGTACTGAGGGAGTGCCGCACTGTCCGAGGGTCAGTACTGAGGGAGTGCCGCACTGTCGGAGGATCAGTACTGAGGGAGTGCTGCACTGTTGGAAGGTCAGTACTGAGGGAGTACTGTACTGTCAGAGGGTCAGTACTGAGGGAGTGCTGCACTGTTGGAAGGTCAGTACTGAGGGAGTGCCGCACTGTCCGAGGGTCAGTACTGAGGGAGCGCCGCACTGTCGGAGGGTCAGTACTGAGGGAGTGCTGCACTGTTGGAAGGTCGGTACTGAGGGAGTACTGTACTGTCAGAGGGTCAATACTGAGGGAGCGCTGCACTGTTGGAGGCGCTGTCTTTTGGATGAGTCGTTAAACTGAGGTCCCCGTTTGCCTCCTGGGTGAATGTAAAAAGATCCCATGGCCCCTGCTGGAAGAAGAGCAGAGGGAGTTCTCCCCGGTGTCCTGGGCCCAATATTTACCGCTCAGCCAAGATCCGTGAAAGAAAACAGATGATCTGGGTCATTATCACGTTGCTGTTTGTGGGAGCTTGCTGTGCGCAAATCAGCTGCCGCATTCCCTACGTTACAACAGTGACTGCACTTCGAAAGTACTTCGCTGGCAGCAGGGGCAATAAGAGGGGGAGAAAAGCCCTTCCCCAAAAAATAACCCCTACCTTAAATATGATGCCATTGCCGCCCTAGTGCTGGACCACCTCTCGAAAGCAGAGAGGTAGCACTCAGAGTGCCAGCCCATTCCGGAGGCCATTCATCCTCCTAACTGTTGGATAGCCTCTGACTTATTTCATCAGAGTGGAGTATAAACACCGGTACGGGTGTGGGGGTTGGGGGGGCAGAAACAAAATGGATGAGCTAGTCATTAGTTGGTCCTTCTCATCAGGGCACCTAGAAGACGCCTATGTTCTCCTTCAAATAGTGCCAGGGGCCCGTTTAGCATGCGCCCAGAGAGGTGCGTGGTTTTTGTTTCAATGAAGCCTGAATTTCACCCGCTCCCACCCACTGAGGTGGGAATTGACATAAAAACCATAACTTGCATTTATATAGCACCAACATCCCAGCACGCTTTGCAGCAGTGTTATCAGACAGAATGTGACCCCGAGCCACATGAGGAGATATTAGGGACAGGGTGACCAAAAGCTCAGTCAAAGAGGTCGGTTTCAATGGGCGTCTCAAAGGAGGAGAGAGAGAGAAAGAGACGGAGAGGTTTAGGGAGGGAATTCCAGAGCTCAGGGCCCCAGGTGCTAAGCGTGTGGCCGTCAATGGTGGAGCGATTGGAATTGGGGGGAAGTTCAAGAGGCTGGAATTGGAGGAGCACAGAGATCTCAGAGCGTTCTAGGGGTTGGAGGAGGTTACAGAGATAGGGAGGGGTGTAGGGGCTGGAGGAGGTTACAGAGATAGGGAGGGGTGTAGGGGCTGGAGGAGGTTAGCAAAATAGGGAGGGTTGTAGGGACTGGAGGAGGTTACAGAGATAGGGAGGGGTGTAGGGGCTGGAGGAGGTTACAGAGATAGGGAGAGGTGTAGGGACAGAAGGAGGCTACAGAGATAGGGAGGATTGTAGGGACTGGAGGAGGTTACAGAGATAGTTAGGGGTGTAGGGGCTGGAGGAGGTTACAGAGATGGGGAGGGGTGTAGGGGCTGGAGGAGGTTACAGAGATAGGGAGGGGTGTAGGGGCTGGAGGAGGTTACAGAGATAGGGAGGGGTGTAGGGACTGGAGGAGGTTCCAGAGAAAGGGAGGGGTGTAGGGGCTCGAGGAGGTTACAGAGATAGGGGTGTAGGGGCTGGAGGAGGTTACAGAGATAGGGAGTGGTGTAGGGATTGGAGGAGGTTACAGAGATAGGGAGGGGTTTGGGGGCTGGAGGAGGTTACAGAGATAGGGAGGGGTGTAGGGGCTGGAGGAGGTTACAGAGATAGGGAGTGGTGTAGGGATTGGAGGAGGTTACAGAGATAGGGAGGGGTTTGGGGGCTGGAGGAGGTTACAGAGATAGGGAGGGGTGTAGGGGCTGGTGAAGGTTACAGAGATAGGGAGTGGTGTAGGGGCTGGAGGAGGTTACAGAGATAGGGAGGGGTGTAGGGACTGGAGGAGGTTACAGAGATAGGGAGGGGTGTAGGGGCTGGAGGAGGTTACAGAGATAGGGGTGTAGGGGCTGGAGGAGGTAACAGAGATAGGGAGTGGTGTAGGGATTGGAGGAGGTTACAGAGATAAGGAGGGGTTTGGGGGCTGGAGGAGGTTACAGAGATAGGGAGGGGTGTAGGGGCTGGAGGAGGTTACAGAGATAGGGAGTGGTGTAGGGATTGGAAGAGATTACAGAGATAGGGAGGGGTTTGGGGGCTGGAGGAGGTTACAGAGATAGGGAGGGGTGTAGGGGCTGGTGAAGGTTACAGAGATAGGGAGTGGTGTAGGGCCTGGAGGAGGTTACAGAGATAGGGAGGGGTGTAGGGGCTGGAGGAGGTTACAGAGATAGGGAGGGGTGTAGGGGCTGGAGGAGGTTACAGAGATAGGGAGTGGTGTAGGGCCTGGAGGAGGTTACAGAGATAGGGAGGGGTGTAGGGGCTGGAGGAGGTTACAGAGATAGGGAGGGTTGTAGGGGCTGGAGGGGGTTACAGAGATAGGGAGGGGTGTAGGGGCTGGAGGAGGTTACAGAGATAGGGAGGGGTGTAGGGGCTGGAGGAGTTTACAGAGATAGGGAGGGGTGTAGGGGCTGGAGGAGGTTACAGAGATAGGGAGGGGTGTAGGGGCTGGAGGAGGTTACAGAGATAGGGAGGGGTGTAGGGGCTGGAGGAGGTTACAGAGATAGGGAGGGTTGTAGGGGTTGGAGGGGGTTACAGAGATAGGGACGGGTGTAGGGGCTGGAGGAGGTTACAGAGATAGGGAGTGGTGTAGGGATTGGAAGAGATTACAGAGATAGGGAGGGGTTTGGGGGCTGGAGGAGGTTACAGAGATAGGGAGGGGTGTAGGGGCTGGAGGAGGTTACAGAGATAGGGGTGTAGGGGCTGGAGGAGGTAACAGAGATAGGGAGTGGTGTAGGGATTGGAGGAGGTTACAGAGATAAGGAGGGGTTTGGGGGCTGGAGGAGGTTACAGAGATAGGGAGGGGTGTAGGGGCTGGAGGAGGTTACAGAGATAGGGAGTGGTGTAGGGATTGGAAGAGATTACAGAGATAGGGAGGGGTTTGGGGGCTGGAGGAGGTTACAGAGATAGGGAGGGGTGTAGGGGCTGGTGAAGGTTACAGAGATAGGGAGGGGTGTAGGGCCTGGAGGAGGTTACAGAGATAGGGAGGGGTGTAGGGGCTGGAGGAGGTTACAGAGATAGGGAGGGGTGTAGGGGCTGGAGGAGGTTACAGAGATAGGGAGGGGTGTAGGGCCTGGAGGAGGTTACAGAGATAGGGAGGGGTGTAGGGGCTGGAGGAGGTTACAGAGATAGGGAGGGTTGTAGGGGCTGGA